>NW_027597889.1:0-61243 GCF_964194155.1 Cetorhinus maximus
CAGAGAGAGAGACAGAGAGAGAGACAGAGAGAGAGACAGAGAGAGAGACAGAGGGAGAGACAGAGGGAGAGACAGAGGGAGAGACAGAGGGAGAGACAGAGGGAGAGACAGAGGGAGAGACAGAGGGAGAGACAGAGAGAGAGACAGAGAGAGAGATAGAGAGAGAGACAGAGAGAGAGACAGAGAGAGAGACAGAGAGAGAGACAGAGAGAGACAGAGAGAGACAGAGAGAGAGAGAGAGAGAGAGAGAGAGAGAGACAGAGAGAGAGACAGAGAGAGAGAGAGAGACAGAGAGAGACAGAGAGAGACAGAGAGAGACAAAGAGAGAGAGAGAGAGAGACAGAGAGAGAGAGAGACAGAGAGAGAGAGAGAGACAGAGAGAGAGAGAGACAGAGAGAGAGAGAGAGACAGAGAGAGAGAGAGAGACAGAGAGAGAGAGAGACAGAGAGAGAGAGAGAGACAGAGAGAGAGAGGCAGAGAGAGAGCGGCAGAGAGAGAGCGGCAGAGAGAGAGCGGCAGAGAGAGAGCGGCAGAGAGAGAGCGGCAGAGAGAGAGCGGCAGAGAGAGAGAGGCAGAGAGAGAGAGGCAGAGAGAGAGAGGCAGAGAGAGAGAGGCAGAGAGAGAGAGGCAGAGAGAGAGAGAGAGGCAGGCAGAGAGAGAGACCGAGACAGACAGACCGAGAGAGAGGAGGAAAGAGACAGACGGGGACAGGCAGAGAGACAGACGGGGACAGGCAGAGAGAAAGAGGGGGACAGGCAGAGAGAAAGAGGGGGACAGGCAGAGAGAAAGAGGGGGACAGGCGGAGAGAAAGAGGGAGACAGGCGGAGAGGAAGAGGGAGACAGGCGGAGAGGAAGAGGGAGACAGGCGGAGAGGAAGAGGGAGACAGGCGGAGAGGAAGAGGGAGACAGGCGGAGAGGAAGAGGGAGACAGGCGGAGAGGAAGAGGGAGACAGGCGGAGAGGAAGAGGGAGACAGGCGGAGAGGAAGAGGGAGACAGGCGGAGAGGAAGAGGGAGACAGGCGGAGAGGAAGAGGGAGACAGGCGGAGAGGAAGAGGGAGACAGGCGGAGAGGAAGAGGGAGACAGGCGGAGAGGAAGAGGGAGACAGGCGGAGAGGAAGAGGGAGACAGGCGGAGAGGAAGAGGGAGACAGGCGGAGAGGAAGAGGGAGACAGGCGGAGAGGAAGAGGGAGACAGGCGGAGAGGAAGAGGGAGACAGGCGGAGAGGAAGAGGGAGACAGGCGGAGAGGAAGAGGGAGACAGGCGGAGAGGAAGAGGGAGACAGGCGGAGAGAAAGAGGGAGACAGGCGGAGAGAAAGAGGGAGACAGGCGGAGAGAAAGAGGGAGACAGGCGGAGAGAAAGAGGGAGACAGGCGGAGAGAAAGAGGGAGACAGGCGGAGAGAAAGAGGGAGACAGGCGGAGAGAAAGAGGGAGACAGGCGGAGAGAAAGAGGGAGACAGGCGGAGAGAAAGAGGGAGACAGGCGGAGAGAAATAGGGAGACAGGCGGAGAGAAAGAGGGAGACAGGCGGAGAGAAAGAGGGAGACAGGCGGAGAGAAAGAGGGAGACAGGCGGAGAGAAAGAGGGAGACAGGCGGAGAGAAAGAGGGAGACAGGCGGAGAGAAAGAGGGAGACAGGCGGAGAGAAAGAGGGAGACAGGCGGAGAGAAAGAGGGAGACAGGCGGAGAGAAAGAGGGAGACAGGCGGAGAGAAAGAGGGAGACAGGCGGAGAGAAAGAGGGAGACAGGCGGAGAGAAAGAGGGAGACAGGCGGAGAGAAAGAGGGAGACAGGCAGAGAGAGGGAGAGACAGGCAGAGGGAGGGAGAGAGAGGCAGAGGGAGGGAGAGAGAGGCAGAGAGGGAGAGAGAGAGGCAGGGAGAGAGGAGGAAACAGACAAAGAGAGAGACAGAGAGAAAGGGAGGGACAGGCAGAGAGAAAGAGGGACAGGTATAGAGAGAGAGAGACAGGCAAAGAGAGAGAGGCAGGGAGAGAGAGGAGAGAGAGGGAGAGAGAGAGGCAGGGAGAGAGAGAGAGGCAGAGAGAGAGAGAGAGAGAGAGAGGCAGAGAGAGAGAGGGCAGAGAGAGAGAGAGAGAGAGAGAGAGAGAGAGGGGCAGAGAGAGAGAAAGAGAGAGAGACAGGCAGAGAGAGAGAGAGAGAGAGACAGGCAGAGAGATAGAGAGACAGGCAGAGAGATAGAGACACAGGCAGAGAGAGAGAGACACAGGCAGAGAGAGAGAGACACAGGCAGAGAGAGAGACAGGCAGAGAGAGGACAGAGAGAGAGACAGACACAGGCAGAGAGAGAGACAGACACAGGCAGAGACAGAGACAGAGACAGAGACAGACACAGGCAGAGACAGAGACAGAGACAGAGACAGACACAGGCAGAGACAGAGACAGAGACAGAGACAGACACAGGCAGAGACAGACACAGGCAGAGACAGAGACAGAGACACAGGCACAGAGAGAGAGACACAGGCACAGAGAGAGAGTCACAGGCACAGAGAGAGAGACACAGGCACAGAGAGAGAGACACAGGCAGAGAGAGAGAGAGACACAGGCAGAGAGAGAGAGAGACACAGGCAGGGAGAGAGAGAGAGACAGGCAGAGAGAGAGACACAGGCAGAGAGAGAGAGACACAGGCAGAGAGAGAGAGACACAGGCAGAGAGAGAGATACAGGCAGAGAGAGAGAAAGAGAGACAGGCAGAGAGAGAGACAGGCAGAGAGAAAGACAGGCAGGGAGAGAGACACAGGCAGAGAGAGAGACACAGGCAGAGAGAGAGACACAGGCAGAGAGAGAGACACAGGCAGAGAGAGAGACAGACACAGGCAGAGACAGAGACAGAGACAGACACAGGCAGAGACAGAGACAGACACAGGCAGAGACAGACACAGGCAGAGACAGAGACAGACACAGGCAGAGACAGAGACAGACACAGGCAGAGACAGAGAGACACAGGCATAGAGAGAGAGACACAGGCACAGAGAGAGAGACACAGGCACAGAGAGAGAGACACACAGGCACAGAGAGAGAGACACACAGGCAGAGAGAGAGAGACACACAGGCAGAGAGAGAGAGACACACAGGCAGAGAGAGAGAGAGACACAGGCAGGGAGAGAGAGAGAGACAGGCAGAGAGAGAGACACAGGCAGAGAGAGAGAGACACAGGCAGAGAGAGAGATACAGGCAGAGAGAGAGATACAGGCAGAGAGAGAGAAAGAGAGACAGGCAGAGAGAGAGACAGGCAGAGAGAAAGACAGGCAGGGAGAGAGACACAGGCAGAGAGAGAGACACAGGCAGAGAGAGAGACACAGGCAGAGAGAGAGACACAGGCAGAGAGAGAGACAGACACAGGCAGAGACAGAGACAGAGACAGACACAGGCAGAGACAGACACAGGCAGAGACAGAGACAGACACAGGCAGAGACAGAGACAGACACAGGCACAGAGAGAGAGACACAGGCATAGAGAGAGAGACACAGGCACAGAGAGAGAGACACAGGCACAGAGAGAGAGACACACAGGCACAGAGAGAGAGACACACAGGCAGAGAGAGAGAGACACACAGGCAGAGAGAGAGAGACACACAGGCAGAGAGAGAGAGACACACAGGCAGAGAGAGAGAGACACAGGCAGAGAGAGAGACACAGGCAGAGAGAGAGACACAGGCAGAGAGAGAGAAAGAGAGACACAAGCAGAGAGAGAGAAAGACAGGCAGGTAGAGGGGACCCGGCAGTGAGAGACACAGGCAGAGACCCTCACTTATCCACAGTTAACACCACAGCTTATCTCTGAGGCAGGGAGATCTTTCGAAGGAGAAAGGTAGGATCTAATCCATGCCCTCTTGTGCAAAACCATTGAATCTATGTTGATGTCTATCTTTAGGGGGAAAAAAAATTAACTAATTAATAACAGGTAAAGCACAAAAAGCAAGGGTATTGGCATTAAACACCATTGTCCTTCCAAAGAGCTGGCAGAGGCCAAACGGCCTACCTCTGTGCTGCCGGCATCTACGCTTCTGTGCCTGCAGGTCAAGGAGGGGGCTGAGGAGAAACTAGCAAGATAAAGCAAAACGCACGGAGGGAGGATAAGCCGCGAGGTGTCCAAACCTGAAGAAATAGGCCAAAGCTCCACCAGCCAGTATCACACCACAGGCCAAGGCGAATATCAGCAGCACAAACATTGCATCCACTCCTAGGCAAGAGAAACAGTTTATCATCTCACGGGCATCAAAGACATTTTCCCACTTCGCTTCAATCAATGGTTATTAAAATTCAAGTCCAGTCACAAGGCCCACGTTGTTACCACTCTGGGGGATTATCAGAGCATCTGACTATCGTTATGTGATTGTCCGGAATGCACTGCCTGAAAAGGGCTGTGGAAGTACATGAGGTTTCAAAGGGAAATTTGGGTAACTACTTAAATGGGAGGAAATTCGTACGACTGTGAGGGAAAGGGGAGGGCGATGGGGGCTAATTTGGAGGGAGTGCAGTGTAGGTTTATTAGAATGATACCTGGACTCCAAGGTGAGGGGAGATTACACAACTAGGGTTGTATTCCCTGGAACGTGGAATGATTTGATTGGAGTTTTCAAAATATTAAAGGGGAATAGATAGGTTCGATAGAGAGAAACTATTTCCATCATTTGGGGAGTCTAAGACTAGGGGGCAGGGCCTAAAAATCAGGGCTGGACCTTCCAGGGGCAAAATGAAGGAACACCTCTACACACAAAAGGGCGGTAGAAGCTTGGAACTCTGGAATTGACGCTAGATCAATTGTTAATTTAAATCGGAGATTGATAGGTTTTTCTTAACCAGGGGGTATTAAGGGATATGGGGCAAAGACAAATGGAGCGAGGGGTCGCAGGTCAGCCATGGTCTGATTGAATGGCAAGACAGGCTTGAGGGGCTGAATGGCCTCATCCTGCTCCTATGTTTTTTTTGGAAGAGCCAGCAAAGGCCCAAAGGGTCAAATTCCCCTCCTCCTGTGCCATAGGATTCTACAGAGTTGGAATTTCATGGGGCCTTTGGGGCGGATTCAGGAAGTCTGGCATAATGGCTCGGGAACGGCAGCTGTCTGTCATCTTCCTGCCATCAGAGCGAGTGTGGGGAAGCTTCAAAAAGTGGCATCAGCACAAAGGTGAGAGCTGATTGGTGAGTAGAGGGTAAGTGTTTTTCTCCAGTTTAAAATAGATTAAGCTAAGGAAAGGTAAGGGTTCTGGTTTTTATTTAAAGTACATAAATAATTTAACTTATCTTTATTATTATATTTAACTTAAAGTAAGGGTTTTTTTTTCAAACTAGAGGCATGGCAGGGCAGCTCAGTCCCGTGTTATGTGCCACCTGCAACATGTGGGAAGTTCTAGATGCTCCTTGCGCTCTGACTGACCACGTGTACAGGAAGTGCCACAGCTGCAGCTACTTGAACTCCGAGTTTCGGAGCTTGAGAAGCAGCTGGAGGCACTGAGGTGCATCTGCGAGGCTGAGAGTTTCGTGGATAGCACGTTTTTAGACGCAGTCACCCCACAGCTTATGGAAGTGCAGACAGAGAGGGAATAGGTGACCATCAGTCAGAAGAAAGGTGTCAGGCAGGTAATCCCCAGGCTGCATCTCACTCGAGAACCGTTTTTCTGTGTTGGAAAACGGTGAGAGTGACGGTTCCTCTGGGGAGTGCAGCCATGCTCATGGCACTGTGAGTGGCTCAGCTGCACAGCGGGGGAGGAAAAAGAGGGGAAGAGCAATAGTGGTAGGAGACTTGATAGTAAGGGGAACAGACAGGCGTTTCTGTGGCCGTAGACGTGACTCCAGGAAGGTATGTTGCCTGCCTGGTGCCAGGGTCAAGGATGTCACTGAACGTCTGCAGGGCATTCTAAAGGGGGAGGGCAAACAGACAGAGATCGTGGTACATATTGGTACCAAAGACATAGGTAGAAAGAGGGATGTGGTCTTGCAAGCAGAATTTAGGGAACTAGGAAACAGATTAAAAAACAGGACCTCAAAGGTAGTAATCTCTGGATTACTTCCGGTGCCACGCGCTAGTGAGTATAGAAATAGGAGGTTAGTCAAGATGAATGCGTGGCTGGAGGTGCAGGAGGGAGGGATTTAGATTTCTGGGACATTTCTGGGGGCGGTGGTACCTGTACAAGGCAGACAGGTTTCACCTGAACCGGAATGGGACCAATATCCTTGTGGGGAGGTTTGCTCATGCTGTTGGGGAGGGTTTAAGCTAATTTAGCAGGGGGATGGGATCCTGAGAGGAGGTTCAACAGAGGGAGGTGCACAGCCCAAAATTAAAAAAGAGAGCAAGTGAGCCTGGAAGGCATAGAAATTATAGGCCAGTTAAGGCACAAGGAGTTTGGCAAGGTTGGATGGTATTTATTTCAATGCAAGGAGTCTGACGAATAAGGCAGATGAGTTGAGGGCACAAATTAACACATGGAACATGTCATTGCTGTCACAGAGACATGGTTGAGAGAGGGGAAGGATTGGCAGCTCAATATTCCAGGATATAGGGTCTTCGGGCGAGACAGGGAAGGAGGTAAAAGAGGAAGGGGTATTGCAATATTGATCAAGGAATGAATTACAGCAGTAAGGAGGGATGACATCTTAGAAGCTCCTCAAATGAAGCCATATGGGTAGAACTGAAAATCAAAAAAGGAGCAATCACATTGCTGGGAGTGTACTATAGGCCCCCAAACAGTCAGAGAGAAATAGAAGAGCAGATATGTAGGCAAATTCAGAGAATTGTGAAAATAATAGGGTAATAATAGTGGGGGATTTCAAATTCCCCAACATTAACTGGGTAGTCATAGTGTGCTAGGTTTAGAGGAAGCGGAATTCTTAAAATGCATCCAGGGAGAGCTTTTTATGCCAGTACATAGGAGCTCCTACAAGAGGGGGTGCTGTCCTGGACTTGATTTTAGGGAATGAAGCCAAGCAAGTGGTAGAGGTATTGGTGGGGAGCATTTTGCAGATAGTGATCATAGAATCCATTAGATTCAAGGTTGTTATGGAAAAGGACAAGGATGGGCCAGAAATCAAAGTTCTAAATTGAGGGAAGGCCGATTTTAATAAGATCAGATATGATTTGGCCAGAGTGGACTGGGAGCAGCTACTTTTAGGTAAATCTGCGTCAGAGCAGTGGGACTCATTCAAGGAAAAAAGAGAGAGTACAGGGCCAACATATTCCAGTAAAGACAAAGAGTGGGACCAACAAATCCAGGGAACCCTGGGTGTCGAGGGATATACAGGATTGGATAAAGAGAAAAAGGGAGGCTTATGGCAGATACTGAGGGCTCAAAACAGCAGAAGTCCTAGAGGAGTATAGAATGCGTAGGGGAGAACTTAAAAAGACTGTGATATAATTAAAGAAATTAGCATAGAAAGGGAGGAGGTTCTAAGTGGTCTGGCAGGTTTAAAAGTAGATAAATCTCCAGGCCCGGATGAAATATATCCCACCCTGCTGAGTGAGGCAAGGGAGGAGATAGCAGGGGCGCTGGCAATAATTTTCAATAGCTCTCTGGCCACAGGAAAGGTGCCAGAGGACTGGAGGACAGTCAATGTGGTACCGTTATTCAAGAAGGGAGGAAGGGATAAACCAGGGAACCACAGGCCAGTCAGTCTAACCTCAGTGGTAGGGAAACTATTGGAAGCAATTCTGAGGGACAGAATTAATCTACATTTGGAGAGGTAGGGATTAATCAAGGACAGTCAGCATGGTTTTGTTAAGGGGAGGTCATGTCTGACTGATTTGATTGAATTTTTCGAAGAGGTGACCAGGTGTGTAGATGAGGGCAATGCATTTGACGTAGTCTACTTGGACTTCAGCAAGGCTTTTGATAAGGTCCCGCATGGGAGATTGATAATGAAGGTAAGAGCCCATGGGATCCAAGGCAATTTGGCAAATTGGATCCAGAATTGACTGAGTGGCAGGAAGCAAAGGGTGATGGTCGAGGGGTGTTTTTGTGACTGGATGCCTGTGTCCAGTGGGTTCCACAGGGATCGGTGTTGGGTCCCTTGCTGTTTGTGCTATATATAAACGATTTAGACTTGAATGTAGGAGGGTTGATCAGTAAGTTCGCGGATGACACAAAAATTGGTGGGGTGGTAAAGAGTGAGGAGGATAGCCTTAGATTACAGGAGGATATAGACGGGCTGGTCAGATGGGCTGATCAGTGGCAAATGGAATTTAATCCGGATAAGTGTGAGGTGATGCACTTGGGGAGGACAAACAAGGCACGGGAATACACGATGAATGGTAGGACCCTGGGAAGTACCAAGGATCAGAGGGACCTTGGTGTGCATGTCCACCAGTCCCTTAAGGTAGCGGGACAGGTAGATAAGGTGGTATGGGATATTTACCTTTATTAGCCGAGGCATAAAATATAAGAGCAGAGAGGTTATGCTGGAACAGTATAAAACACTGGTTAGGCCACAGCTAGAGTATTGCGTGCAGTTCTGGAATCAGCATTATAGGAAGGATGTGATTGCACTAGAGAGAGTGCAGAGGAGATTTACCAGGATGTTGCGTGGGCTGGAGAGTTTTAGTTATGAGGAGAGATTGGATAGACTGGGGTTATTTTCCTTGGAGCAGAGAAGATTGAGGTGGGGACATGATCGAGGTGCATAAAATTATGAGGGGCATAGATAGGGTAGACAGGAAGGAACTTTTCCCCTTGGTGGAGCGATCAATAACCAGGGATCATAGATTTAAGGTAAGGGGCAGGAGGTTTAGAGGGGATGTGAGGAAGAATTTTTTCACCAGAGGGTGGTGGGAATCTGGAACTCACTGGTAGAGGCAGAGACCATCATAACATTTAAGAAGTATTTGGATGGGCACTTGTGATGCCATGGCATACAAGGCTATGGGCCTAGTGCCAGAAAATGGGATTAGAATAGTTAGATACTTGTTTGACCAGTGCAGACTCGATGGGCCGAAGAGCCTTTTTCTGTGCTGTAGACCTCTATGAGTCTATGTGATGTTTCCAGCCACGAAGCAGGAGGCAGATGACACCCATTTCACAGCCAAGCCCAACTGAGCCACTTAAGTGACCAATTGAGGGCCTCTTCCTGCGCCCCCTGGCATTTTACCTGGAGTGGAGGGGTGGATGAGAGGGACTTTGTCACATGGGGTTCAAACTCCAAAGGCCTCCCAGTCAGCTCGGAGGTTGGGGTGGGGCTTCCTTTTTGGCCCAAAGAGGTGCTTCCCCCCGTGGCATCGAAGCTACCTGCCTTCAGCAACTCCTCCCATCTCTCCTGCCCACCCACCCCACCCCAACTCACCTGGAAGACTGGCCCCGGAGCCCACCAGACCCCACGTTCTTCAATGGTGTTCCTCACCCTCCAGGCGCAGTTCCAGCAGTGGCCACCACTCCAGGTGGCGCTGCTGATCTGCCTGCCCTCCAAGTGGACCGGCACGGATGACAGATTCTCTGAAGGGCATTGGTGAACCAGAGAGAGGTTTTTGAGGCATTCCAGTAGTTTCATGGTCACCATTATTGAGACTAGATATATTATTCCAGATGTATTTAATTAATTAAATTTAAATTCCCCCAGCTGCTGTGGTGGGATTCGAACTCATGGCTCCTGGTCACGAATCCAGGCCTCTGGATTACTAGTCCAGTAACCTTGACTTTCCTCCTACCAATGTTGGCAGGAAGTTAATCACTACCTGACGCCTGTCCATTTTTAATCTCGGTCCTGTCCTGAACCATTGGGTCATGGGGGAAGCAGTCGGTGGTGGTGAAATTTGACTTGGGTGGGGTTCTCAAAACTGGGCGGTGTGACATCTGCCGCCCGTCCTATGTCCCGCTCAATATTCAGTTCTGTTGACTTCAATATTGGGTGTGGCATACAACAGGTGGCAGACGTGATTCTGCCCAGGATTAAAACCTGCTACACGTCTTGTTTTCGTTGAACATAAAAGGCTGGCAATGTCCCAACTGGAAGAGACAACTAAATTTTGGGGGTGGGGGGGCAGGTTGGAGAGGAAGACAAAAATGAGAGAAGCCATTGACTAGCAACAGCAATGGCTTGCATTCATATAGCGCCTTCGGCGTAGTAAAACATCCCTTCACGGGAGCAATTGTCAAGTAAAATCTCACACCGAACCGCAGAAGGTTGACATTAGGGCATGTGACGAAGAGCATGGTCAAAGAGGTAGGTTTTAAGGAGCCTCTTAAAGGAGGAGAGAGGGAGGGAATTCTAGAGCCTAGGGCCCAGGCAGCTGAAGGCACGGCCGCTAATGTGGTCAGCGATCAGAATTGGGAATGCTTAAGACTGAAGGAGCGAGGAGGTCTCGGTGGGGGGTTGTAGAGCTGTATGCAGGGCGAGGCCAGGGAGGGATTTGAAACCAAGGAGGAGAATCTTTTAAATTTCAGATAATCTTACCTCCTGTGCAGATGTCCTTGGGGTCAAACCAGCAGTCGGCATCCCTGCCGGGGTCTGAGCCCTGCGGGAAATGGATGGCACTGCCAAGGTATTTCAGAGTGCCCGTAGCCACGTTGACTGAGTGGGTCGCCTTCAGTTGGTTGCCTATTCCGTCGGTGTCTAGAAGCACGTAGTCAGCTATGACCGATCCATCTTTGTCGGTCCGCAGGGCTTGGTTAAATCCCTCAAACTCCATCCCACCGGTGTGCCGAGCAATGCTTGTCCCAGTCACCCACCTGCTTCCCCGGTAGGCATTCTCTGTTGCTTTGACCAGGAAGTATATGGAGTTGTAAATGGTACCAAACAATGGGGAGACCTGTAAGAAAGAGCACATGTTGACATCGTATCCCTGGCACAGAAGGCAGCCATTCGGCCCATCATGTTGGCGCCAGCCCTTTGAAACGGCAGCGGTGCTCAGTCACAGAATTATCATGGCACAAAAGGAAGCCATTCGGCCCATCGTATCTGTGCCATCTCTCTCCACAAGAGCAGCTTAACTAGTCCCATCCCCACCCCACCCTTTCCCTGTAGCCCTGAAAATGCTTTTCTCTTCAGGTTCTGTTCTCTTGTGAAAGCCACGATTGAAATCTCCTTCCACCACCCTCTCAGGCAGTGCCAAGCCTCCTCTTTTTGCCCGTGACCCTGCAAATAGCTCATCCTCAAATGGCTTCCGTCAGTGCTGTATCATTCTAAGGTGAGGGCACTGGGAGCGAATCACAGGTAGAAATCCAATCCAAGGATTCAGATAGTTTGTTCAGAGGATGATGCGTAGGTTGGGAAGATACCATACCCCTTACAGTGACAGTATCCAACTACCATATGCAGTAACCATCAGACACTGTAACATGGCTTATCTTTCAGGTAAGACATTGAACTAAAGCCTCGTCTGCCAGTGTGAAAGATCCCACTATTTCAAAGAAGAGCAGGGGGTAGTTCTCCCCAGTGCCCCAGCCAAAATTTACCCCTGAACCAAAATCATTTTAAAAAGATAAGCTGGGCACTATCCCATGGCTGTTTGTGGGAGCTTGCTGTGTGCAAATAGCCAGCTGAGTTTCCTAATTTAGAACAGTGACTACACTTCAAAAGTATTTCATTGGTTTTGAAGCGCTTTGGGATGTCCCGAGGATGGGGAAGGCGCTAGAGAAATGCAAGTTCTTTCTCCCCCCACCCCCACCACTCCCCCGAGCATGTTAATTTTTTTTATTACATATGTACCATATCATATACAATAAACTTTTAAAATCATGGAATCTTACAGCACAGAGGGAGGCCATTCGATCCATCGTGCCTGTGCCAGCCCTTTGAAGGAGCCATCCAATTAGTCCTAGTCCACCCCTGCTCTTTCCCCCATGTTCCTGCAAACTTTTCCCCTTCAAGTATTTATCCAATTCCCCTTTGGAAAGTTAATAACGAATCTGCTTCCGCCGCCCTTTCAGGCAGCGCGTTCCAGAACACAGCAACTAACGTGAAAAATAATACTTAATGCGGTTGATCTGAATACAGTCAGGTCATTTGCATTTCTTCCCGACTGGGTAAAGCTGCACTAGCTGAAGGAGATTGAGAAGTGACTATCTTCTATGTAATCGGATTATTTCATATAAATGCCTTGGTTTAATTCAGTGCCCAGGCTTTTAGGTTTAATTCAACTTAAGAGCGAGCACGGCACTGGAATATTTAAGCCAGTCAAAGCTGAGATTTTCCAGGTGAAAGTCCGGGCAATAGGGACATTTTAACATAACCGTGCACAAAAATTGGGGCTGACGCTCCCTGAGGGAGTGCTGCACTGTCAGAGGCTCCATCTGCCCCCATCTGTTAAATGTTGGATGGATGTAAAAGATCCTACAGTGCTATAGAAGAACAAGGGAATTCTCCCCAACGTCCGAGTTGATACTTATCCCTCAAATCAACATCACAAAAATAGATTATCTGGTCATCATCGCAGTGCTGTTTGTGGGAACTTGCTGTGTGCAAATTGGCTGCTGTATTTCCTATGTTACAATAGTGACTACGTGTCCAAAGCACTTAATTTGATTGTAAAGTGCTTTATGATGTCCACGAAAAGCATTATATAAACACTTGTCTTTCTTTTAAGTCCTTTTCTATTTTGAAAAAGCAAAAATTCTGCAGTTGCAGGAAGTCGGAGATAAAGTCGGAAAATGCTGGAAATACTCAGCAGGTCAGGCAGCGCCTGTAGGGAGAGGAGCGGAGTTAACGTTTCATCAAACTTTGGTCGCCCCGCAAGTTCACGCGGCCCCCGGACACACTGGTTCGTTTAGCCACACGGTGCCGCCGGGCGTGTGCCGATCTCCGGCGCCTTCCTGGTTTGGCTATCATTTGCGTTTGTGCCTCTGTAGCGAGTGCCCGGGGGGGGGCAGGTCTGGAACTGAGCTGAGGCCTGTCTGTTATCACAGAATCGGAGGGAAGCCATTTGCCCCATCGTGTCTGGGCCAACTCTTTGGTAAGAGCTGCCCGATTAATCTCACCTCCGCCCCCACCCCCACTGCCCTACAAAATCTTTTCCCCTTCAAGGGTCAGTCCAATTCCCTTTTTGAACGTTTCTACTGAATCTGCTTCCACCTCCCTTTCAGGCAGTGCACTCCACCTCACAACTTGCCTTGTTAACAATAAATGTTTCCTCCCATCATTTTTTGCCAGATGGAGGATTTTCTCTGACAGTTTGACCGTGCCTTTTGGGTATTCTCTCTCCCTTATCGTCCATCTATAATTCACTGTTAAAACCAGGGTCACAACTCCTCGCAATCTGCCCTGAATTCCAAGTCTGTCATTCTGGGTAAACATACCGCCTGCTTCCACCTTCCCAAGTTTGCAATCAAGTCTCCCCATTTTGTCTCCAAATTCTTTGTTTGCCGGGATCTGAACGTCAGCCTCTGTCTTCTAAGGTGCCAGTTGCGGTTCAGTGGGTGTAGGACTCTCTCTTGCCGTGCTACCCCACCCACCACCCCCACCCCCACCCCCGCCGAGTCAGAAGGTTTATGGGTTCAAATCCCAGACCGGAGGCCACAATCCAGCCTGGCACCGCCAGTGCGGTACCGAGGGACTGCTGCACTGTCGCAGGGGCTGCCGTTCGGATGAGATATTAAAACAATGCCCGCTCAGGCGGAAACCCGCCGTGATCAGGTGGTCAGCAACGCCTCTGCTGAATCCTTCAATGGGAGGACCGTCAAGCAAGCCAGCTCCACAAGCATTCAGGCAAAACTCCAGCTTCAATAGACTGGAAACCGTGTCTGGGTCGCCAAACAGTGTCTTTCCCCCCAGCTAGGCCCTGTTTTCTCGAAAGGTCAACATTCCAGGGGAAGGCAACGAAATAGCTTCACGGGCGCTGAGATCTCCTTGAAGCACAGCGTCATTGACATGAATGACTGGGAGGATAAAAGCAAAAATACTGCGGATGCTGGAAATCTGAAACAAAATTAGAAAACGCTGGAAAAGCTCAGCAGGTCTAACAGCATCTATGGAGAGAAAGACAGATTTAACGTTTCGAGTCCATCTGACTCTTCTTCTGCAGAGCTCTGAGCGGTAACTCTGTCTTTCTCCCCACGCATGACTGGGAGGCATTTGCCATCGGTCGTTTGAAACGATGACAACTCTTCCATCGCGCTTGGAGCCACGACGTCTTAATGATGAGGCGGAGAAGGAAGGGAAAGGGAGCAAATCCTGCTCTCCGGATCCCACCGCCTCCCAGGATGTCCCGTCTCAAGTGCCCAAAGATCTGAGGGTCGAGGACCCATGGCAGAAACTCGCGACCCCGAGTAGACGCCATCCTCGAATCGAGGGCCAGCCCATGACGAAGTGGTCACTCGTTGGAAGTCCTCCCTGGCGACCTAACTAATGCTGGTTCTTCAATCGGGGTCACTTAAAACAGATGACCTGGTCATTATCATGTTACTGGTTGCGGGAGCCAGCTTGTTGTGAGCAAATTAGCTGCCACTTTCCTACGTCACAACAGTGACTGCAATTTAGAAGCACTCCATGGGCTGTAAAGCGGTTTTAGAAACATAGAAACTAGGAGCAGGAGTAGGCCATTCGGCCCTTCGAGCCTGCTCCGCCATTCATTATGATCATGGCTGATCATCCAACTCAATAGCCTGCTCCCGCTTTCTCCCCATACCCTTTGATATAGAAACTAGGAGCAGGAGAAGGCCAAGGATGTCCCAAGGTCAGGCAAGGTGCTGGATAAATGCAAATCTTCCTTTCTTCCGAACTCGTGCATCCTTCCAGCAAGTGAAAGTGGACACAGTGGTCCACAGGGCTGGAAATGTTGACTATGCTCCCCTTCTCTAACCCAGGGGGCAGCAAGGTTACCCCCTCATGCCCCAGCTGACTTGAGATAAGTTATCACAAACTAGGGTGCAGTTCCGTACGGCTTGGGTTTCCCACTGGCTTAATCAGCCAAGACATGGGAGAGACAGGGAGAGCTCTGTAAACTTGAGCTCATCCAAAACTCTGCTGCCCCATGTCCTCACTCGAATCAAACCCGATTCACCCATCCCCCACCCCCCTGTGCTCGCTGACCCACACTGGCTCCCAGTTAAGCAAAGCCTCGATTTTAACCTTCTCATCCTTGAGGTCAAACCCTCTTCATGGCCTCACCCCACCCCCTCCCCCCACCCCTCCTCCCTATTTCTACAACCTCCTCCAACCCTCCCGAGATCTCTGGGCTTCTTGGCCTCTTGCGCGTCCCCATTTTTTAATCGCTCCACCATGGGCGGCCCTGTCTTCAGCTGCCTGGGCCCTCAGGTCTGGAGTTCCCTCCCTCAACCTCTCCCACTCTCTCCCACTCCTCCTTTGAAACTGACCTCTTTGACCAAGCTGTTGGTCGCCTGTCCGAACATCTCATGTGGTTTGGTGTCAAATTCTGTTCGATAATCCTTCCTGTGAAGCGCTTGGCAAAGCTTGACTACATTAAATGTGCTACTTAAGTAAAAGTTGCCTTCGTAGCGAAGTATTACCTCAAATGACAAAGTTACCAACCTGTGCTGGCTGCAGAGGAGTGCGGATCTCATTGTCCTCAAAGACTTCCCCGAGGACCTCGTGGAAGTCCTTATCCTTGGAGTCCATGGTGATGGTGAGCACAGCATCGTAGGACCGTCGCAGCCGGGGGTTTCCAGACAGCACTGGGTAGGTGGCATTCCTGTAGGGAAGGCTGTAATGGAGGGTGTCGTAGGGAATGAACACGTAGCTCCCATCCGCCATCTGCAGCTTGTCCGCCTGCTGCAGGAGCAGCAGCTGGTCCTCCCCGCCAATGAGGGCCGAGGGCATGCACATGATCACTACTAAAACGCACAATAAACAGCACGGTGAACACGAACGGACCTGCATTTCTAAAAGCACGTCTCACAACCCTCGGGACGTCACACAGCGCTTCCACAGCCAAGGAAGCGTGCTCGCTGCTGCATCCCCCCACCCCACCAGCCCCCTCACCCACTAGTCCAGCAACACCTCAATGTTAACATATAAAATGGGAGGAGTAGGCCATTCGGCCCTTCGAGCCTGTTCCACCATTCATTATGATCATGGCTGATCATCCAACTCAATAACCTGCTCCCGCTTTCTCCCCGTACCCTTTGATCCCTTTCGCCCCAAGAACTATATCTAACTCCTTCTTGAAAACATACAATGTTTTGGCCTCAACTACTTTCTGTGGTAGCGAATTCCACAGGCTCACCACTCTCTGGGTGAAGAAATTTCTCCTCATCTCAGTCCTAAATGGTCTACCCCCATATCCTCAGACTGTGACCCCTGGTTCTGGACTCCCCCACCATCGGGACTCCCCCACCTTCCTGTATCTACCCTGTCTAGTCCTGTTAGAATTTTATAGGTTTCTATGAGATCCCCCCTCATTCTTCTGAACTCCAGCGAATATAATCCGAATTGACTCAAGCTCTCCTCATATGTCAGTCCCGCCATCCCAGGAATCAGTTTGGTAAACCTTCGCTGCACTCCCTCTATAGCGAGAACATCCTTCCTCAGATAAGGAGACCAAAACTGCACACAATATTCCAGGTGTGGTCTCACCAAGGCCCTGTACAATTGCAGCAAGACATCCCTGCCCCTGTACTCAAATCCTCTGGCTATGAAGGCCAACATACCATTTGCCTTCTTTACCGCCTGCTGCACCTGCATGCTTACCTTCAGCGACTGGTGTACAAGGTCACCCAGGTCTCGTTGCACATTCCCCTCTCTCAATTTATAGCCATTCAGATAATAATCTGCCTTCCTGTTTTTTCTACCAAAGTGGATACCCTCACATTTATCCACATTATACTGTATCTCCCATGCATTTGCCCACTCACTCAGTTTGTCCAAATTACACTGAAGCATCTCTGCATCCTCCTCACAGCTCACCCTCCCACCTAGCTTTGTGTCATCTGCAAATTTGGAGATTACATTTAGTTCCCTCATCTAAATCATTATTATATATTGTGAATAACTGGGGTCCCAGCACCGATTCCTGCGGTACCCCACTAGTCACTGCCTGCCATTCAGAAATTTATTCCTACTCTTTGTTTCCTGTCTACCAACCAGTTTTCTATCCATCTCAATACACTACCCCCAATCCCACGCACTTTAACTTTACACGCTAATCTCTTATGCGGGACTTTGTCGAAAGCCTTCTGAAAGTCCAAGTAAACCACATCCACTGGCTCCCCCTCATCAACTCTACTAGTTAGATCCTCAAAAAATTCCAGTAGATTTGTCAAGCATGATTTCCCTTTCGTAAATCCATGCTGACTCTGTCCATTTCCAAGTGCTCAGCTATTAAATCTTTTATAATGGACTCTAGAATTTTCCCCACTACCGACGTCAGGCTGACTGGTCTATAATTCCGTTTTCTCTCTGCCTCCCTTTTTAATTAGTGGGGTTACATTAGCTACCCTCCAATCTGTAGGAACTGTTCCAGAGTCTATAGAATCTCGGAAGATGAACACCAATGCATCCACTATTTCTCGGGCCACTTCCTTAAGTGCCTCAACTCCCTTGCCAATCAAAAACCTGTCTAACTCAGCCTGGAATATATCCAATGACCCAGCCTCCACTGCTCTCTGGGGAGGAGAATTCCAAAGATTCATGACCCTCTGAGAGAAGAAATTTCTCCTCATCTCCATCTTAAACTGGGGACCCCTTATCTTTAAACTGTGCCCCCAAGTTCTCGATTCCCCCATGAGGGGAAACATCCTTTCATCATCTACCCTGTCAAGCCCCCTGAATAAGATCACCTCCCATTCTTCTAAACTCCAATGAGTATAGGCCCAACCTGCTCAACCTTTCCTCATGAGACAAGCCCCTTCAGCCCAGGAATCAGCCTGGTGAACCTATTCTAAACTGCTTCAGATGCAAACATATCCTTCCTTAGGAGGCCAAAACTGTACACAGCACTCCATGTGCAGTCTCACCAAAGTCCTGTACAATCGTGGCAAAACTTCCCTTCCCTTATACTCCATCCCCCACAATGAAACTCCTCGGGAATGTTTTTACTACATTAAAAGGTGCTATATAAACGTACATTGTTCATGCTGAGCTACTGGAGGTAAAGGCCTACTTTTGTTTGATTCCACCTAACATCCCTGTACCTAATTCCTACCTCTTACATTGTCCACTTGCTTGATACGCCTCAGAGCTTCCGCAGCTCCCTCGGTGTCCGTTTCCATGGTGACCACCAAGGCGACAGGGAGGCTGTAGTGGCGCAGGCAGTTGGCCAGCTCTTGCCCTGTCTCCACCCACAGGTCTCGCTCCGAAGTGACCACAGCCACGCGGGCCCAGCGGAAGTGCTTCAGGACGTCGAATAAGACCCTGGCGGCCGAGGGGACGGGCCTGGCGAAGGTAGGGAAGCCCTCGCCCCTGTCCAGCTCCGGGTCGAGGCAAGCCCAGGAGACGACTAGCTTGTTCCAATTCTTGCCAAAGAGGCCGGCGGCCGTGCAGTAGCCGGGGTTCAGGGGGCCAATGAAACCCGAGGCGTAATGCTCCAGCCTGGCAAAGCCAGCCAGGCCTCTGGCCGTCTGGCAATCCTCATCGAGCAGGACATAATCGTACCAATACCCTCGACTCAAAAACGGATCCGTATTTATCCTGTTAATGGCCAGCTTTGCAGCAACATCCGGCAGTGCCCTGGAGAAGGTGGGGTCACAGGTCCACGGGCCCACTAGGCCAATTTTGAAGGTCGCCAACTGGCCACAGAGGGGCAAGCAGAGGCCAATCAGAAGCGCCAGTTGAATCTCTTTGCAATCCCATTGGCTGCCTGTGGGGCGGACTCTTCCGCCGGTCCGTCTGGGGTGGTTGGACAGCCAGAGGAGGACGTTCCAGGAGCCAAATCTCATCATCCACGCTCGCCAGGCCTTGCCGATCTCTTTCAAAGCCCTTCCATCAACTGTAAGGCAGCTCCCTCACGCTCTGAAGGAGAGACGGGAGTTTCCTAAAGCACCGTGGAAACCTTCAGTGGAAAGACAAGAATAAGGAGGGTTAACTCAATCGCAAATACCCTTCCCAAGACTTCAACTGTGGAACTTGCCTCCCCCCCCCCGGTCCTTCCTTCATCCTAATGCCAGCTGTCTCACAGTGGGTAGCTCCCTCACACCCGAGCCAGAGGGTCGGGGGTTCAAATCCCAGTCCCGAGGCCCGAGCACAAAATCAAGGTCAACACTGCCAGCGCAGAACTGGGTGAGTACAGCACTGTCAGAGGTGCCGTCTCTCGGTTGAGACATTAACCCGAGGCCCTGTCTGCCGTCTCGGGTGGATGCAAAAGATCCGACAGCCACTATTTCAAAGAAGGGCAGGGGAGTTCTCCCCAGTGTCCTGGACCAATATTTATCCGTCAACCCATGTCAATAATGAAAAAAAACAAATTTTCTGTTCATTATCACATTGCACTTTGTGAGAGTTTGTTGTACTCAAACTGGCTGCTGTTTTTCCTACATTACAACAGTGACTACTCTTCATTGGCTATTAAGCACTCTGGGATGTCCTGAAGTATGGAAAGGTGCTATAGAAATGCAAGTCTTTATTCCATGTTAGGATCATAATCTTGAGTATTGCTGAAAAAAGAGACATGCTATTGAAGCTTTTCTTCTTGCACTCATCAGGACAGCCACGCAAGGTAAACCAACAGTAAAGGGAACAACAATTTATACCGCGTGAGAAGAGAGTGCTGATTGGTTAGCAAGTGGACTCTGATTGGTAGAGGCATTGCCATGGAGAATGCAGCAAAGAATAGTCAACTGCCAAGCTTTTGTTTCAAATTCAGACAAGTCAGGTGGACTCTGATTGGTCGAGGCATTGCCATGAGGAATGAACCAAGGAATGGCTGCCTCCCAAACTTTTTAGTTGGAAGCTGCATAATGCGTGGACATGCTCCTCCTGTCAGAAAGGGACAGGGCCCGGTGTGTGAATACGTGTGGCTTCTAGCACGTGTAAGTGAGCCACATTGCAAGCCCCACTGATAATCTTAAATTGGTTTTGTGTAATTCTTCGCACAATCAAGGTTGTTTAGCGAGCATTGTCCAATCGCGGAATCGCATCTAATGTTGCATACAATGTTTTGAGTTTTGTAAGCACCGGCTGGTTGGATACGGTCAGTACTTTGCCCTTAGTGAACAGCTGAAGGGGCGTGCTGTTTGATACAATCCTTGCTGTTGATCTTTACTGTCGGTTTATCTTGTGTAGCTGTCCTGATGAGTGCAAGACGAAAAACTTCGACATGTCTCTTTTTTTCGGAAATACCCAAGTTCTGTTCTGCCAAACAACTATTTGATCACAATCTTCTTCTGTGGTATATCATGCAAGCAAAATATCAGAGCTTGCTCTCCTCACTAGAGCAGTTAGGAACTCTTCCATTTAACTTGATTGAAATTCTCACATTAAATCCGCTGTCACAGCTTCAGACTGCTACAGTACCTGGGAGCCTGGTCTTTGATTTGACTGGAATAACTGCAGAGACTAACAGGATTAATTGTTAGCAGACCAACTGTTCTTTCTGAAGCAAAGGATAAAGGAAGACTCAAATGTAAACACAAAGAGGGAGAACCAGTTGCCTAAATATGGATAAAGGGAAGTAGAGGGGCCACGAAAAAATACCCAGGGATTCCTCCTACTGCAAGTGTTCCCATGTTGATATGAGATACACGAAGTGTGGCGGATTTGGTTTAGAATAAGTGCAACAAACTTTCATTTATACAGCATCTTTCACAACCTCACGTCATCCGAGAGCACCTTATAACCAATGAAATACATCCAAAGTGTAGACGCTGCTGTAATGAAGGAAACACGACATTTGAATTATTCTGGCTTCATTCTGTCAACACAACATCTGGAATGTTCTAGGCTAGTTTCTGCCTACGCAACATCTAGATTGTTCTCGATTCATTTTGTCAACATAACATCTGCGTTGTTATGGCTGAATTTTTCCAACAGAAAAATCTGGACAGTTCTAGATTCATTCTACAAGCATAATGCTCGATTGTTCTAGAGTTATTTACAGGTTAAACCCCCCCCAAGGTTATTCTAGATTCACTCCCCACACACAACTGGATTTTTCTAAATTAATTTCGCAAGCTCATCTGGGCTGTCCCAGATTCATTTGGCCAGCATAACATCAGGGCTGTTCTAAATTCATTCTGTCAACTCATCAACTTTAGATGTTTTAGATTAATCACCCCAGCACATCTGGATTGTTCTGGATGCATTTTCCAGCACACAAATCTGGATGGTTCTAGATTCATTCTAGCAACACAACACTTGGTTGTTCTTGATTCATCTTATAAACCCATCTGGACTTGCTCTGGGTTCATTACCAATGCAATATTGGGCCTCCTGTAAGTTAATTCCCTACACATCTGGATTGTGCTAGATTCAATATCCAAACACAACACTTGGAGTGATCCAGATTAGTTAAGACAGCATCTGGATTCTTCTAGATCAATTTCGCCAACACATCTGGATCACTCTAGATTCATTCTCACCAACACATCAGGGTTGTTCTAGATTCATTTCGCCAACACAGCAATCTGGATTGTTATCGATTCAATTTACAAACATATTTTGATGGTTCTACATCTGTTCAAAGACTGACCATGGGTCCGGTGGGTTGTGAAACTACCTATACTGCTGGCAGCAATTCCAATCTCCTCCTATGCTTGGGACTTGTGATAGAGTCCTGGCTGAGGTTTATACAGGTTCTGAAAAAACAACTCAATGGTTAATTTTATATGTAAAGAAAGCAAATAAAATCCTCAACTATGTTTAAACTTAAGCTTCATTGCCCACCTTCCACACAAAGCGAAGGTCCAAGTTGATATTTCTCTGTATTTCCTTGTTACTAAAATGGTATTTCTTGTTTTGTTCGGGTAAACTCTGCAAACAAAATAGACTTATTTTTAAGAAGAAAGCTCACTAAAGTCTACGCAATTACAACAGAACTCACCTGTGCAAACCAGTGAGCAAAGCAGATAGCAGATTTCCCCAACTAGATCCAGACCTGTAGAAAGGGGATTGATCAGGGATTCCAGCAGCTT
Organism: Cetorhinus maximus; assembly: GCF_964194155.1. NCBI lineage: Eukaryota > Metazoa > Chordata > Chondrichthyes > Lamniformes > Cetorhinidae > Cetorhinus > Cetorhinus maximus. The sequence continues at coordinate 21,953 of NW_027597889.1, forward strand.
GGGGGTTAGAAGGGGAGACTGGGAACAGGGCGTCCGACGCTGGCCTGTTTCAGCCTCTCCAGCACCCCTTTCCCCTTACTGGGGCTGGGGGAAGTAGCAGATGCCAGACGCAAGGAGCAGGGGAAAAACACAACAGTGAAAAGAGAAAGAGAAAGACATCGGGTTCAGAAGGGCGAGGATCACCACTGCTTTGGAGCTCTGTTATTACTTAATCCTCGCTCTCTACCACTAATTTTGATTTTAAGCGGATTACAGGAGATATTCCGAGCGTCTCAGAGCAGGAATGGTAGGGGGGAGGGGTAATTAGTTACAAATGTCAAATATGAGGAGGAAGGAAATCTTGCACCATTCACAGCCTCAGGACGTCCCCCAGCACTTTCAAGCCAATCAAATAATTTTTGAAGCCTAATCACTGTTGTAGTGTGGGAAACACAGCAGCCAAATTTGCGCACAGCAAGCTTCCACAAACAGCAACACCAAAATGACCAAAGTGTTTTCTTTTCCGGCGAAGTTAGTCGAGGGATAAATGTTGGACACAAACACTCGAGATAACTCTCCTGCCTCTTTTTCATAACAGTGGCTGCGAGGTCTTTCACGTCTCCCGGAAGGCAGACGGGGCCTCGGTTTAATGTCTGATCCGTAAGGTGGCACCCAAGACAGTGCAGCATCCTCTCAGCATTGCACCGGGAGTGTCAGTCTTTGGGAGGTGCTACCAACTAAGGAATGGAATCCAGTTCTGCGGTTTAGTTACATGGATACACTGAGAGTGTTCGAAATGTGGGTCTCCAACGTTGACAAGTCAGGAGAGCTTGGGCCCGTTATATTGGAGTGCCATCAGTGGCCCTCAACCACTGAAACAGTTTAACTGGTAATTGTCTCTCTGCTGTTTGTGGGAGCTTGCAGGGTGTTTATTAGTTGGTGCGTTGCACACGTTATAATAGTGGCTACACATCGAGAGGTACTACATTGGCCGTAAAGCACTTTGACACATCATAAAAGTTACAACAGGTACCATATTTCCTTACCTTCCAAGTCACTCACCGTCCTGACTTGGAAATATATATCACCCGTTCCTTCATTAGCACTGGGTCAAAATTGTGGAACTACCTCCCCAACAGCACTGAGGGCGGACCTACACCACGTGGACTGCAGCAGTTCAAGGCAGCGGCTCAGCAACACTTTCGAGGGCAATTAGGGATGGGCAATAAATGTCAAACTTGCCAATAAGATGCACATCCCGTGAATTGATTTTTAAAAACTAACCGGTCATGTCTCTTGCCCAAGGTGACCAACCATGGGTAAGTGGGAAACGTGGAGCTATTAGCGGGTTGCAGTTATTAGTTATATTATCCAACTCTTTGTTCCTTCATTATGGGTAGCATTCGCGCCTCATGGTCAGAAGGTTGTGGGTTCAAGGCCCACTCTAGAGGCTTGGGCACAAAAATCCAAGGTGCCATTTGAGTGCAATACTCAAGAGTGCTGCAACTTTGGAGGCCCCGTGCTTTGGACAAGACATTGAAGCGGGGTCCCATCTGCCTGCTCAGGTGGATATAAAAGATCCCACTATTCAAAGCGTCCTGACCCACGAGCTATAGCCCAACCAACACCTAGTTAATTGTCAATTGTGGGAGCTTGCTGTGCGCAAATCTGGCCACCATGCTTCCGGCATTGCAATAGTGCCGACCCTTTACAAAGTACTTCATTGGTGGTAAAGTGCTCAGGGACATCCTGAAAGGCACAACCTAAGTGTGAGTCTTTCTTTCGCATCCACATGAGGACTGCCCACTACCACTTTCACAGGGCAGCTAGAGATGGGTGATAAATGCCAGGCTTGCCACCATTGCCCACACCCAAAAAGAACAAAGCAAAAAAAAAAAGCAGCAAATAACCTGGAGTGTCAGCATAGATTAGGGTTCAAATCTTAGTTTGGGGTTGAAACCCCAAAACTTCAGACCCAGTATTGATGCACATATGCTTGAAAGTAACACTGTGGAAGGGTTTCAGCCCTCTTGTAATTTTGTGTGAGCAGCAGGAGGGCCAATAAGTTCAACATGTTACATCCTACCCCTAATTTCCCCATCCCCTCGAACTCTTGCATCTCCTGCACTCTACAGGCTTTTAAACCCAAGGCAGGCATTGGGGAAATCAGTAACCTCTTAGTCCCCTCAGCCACACTCGATTCTCAGATTCTGAAGGTGTCCCATCGCAAAACAGATACCGGTGGCCAGCAAAAGACAACACCCAAGTCCTTTGAATTCAGAACAATACAGATATGTTAAAAGGTATTTTTTTTTGTTAAAAAGTTCCATAAAAGTTTATTATATAAAATCCATATTAAAATAAGGCATTTAAGTTTGTAAAAAAATGCACAGGCACACACATAAATATAAACAGTCAATTGGATAAAGACACAATACACGGCAAATGCAAGTTGAAAAAAATCAACAGAGATAAGGGGGATGTAGTTGTACTGTCACACAAAGCCTGTGGACCATATACATATATATTAAGTGCTTACATACAGTATTAAATAGTGCAGGATTTGGGATTTGGCACCCTGGAGGTATTTGCATGGGACACTGCATAGGAAGACCACAGGCTTCTTTACATTGTTTGTTAGCTACATTTCAGATGTCTATTAAAGTCCTTTCCAAGCAAGCAGAGTTGAATTAAACCAATGATTTGGATACGGGGGACACGGAACAGGGACCGGGGTTGGTGGTGGGGGTGGGGTGGTGGGGGGGGGGGTGGAGGGAGAGAGTGAAACCTGGATTACTGGCAGGAGGGTTACTAGGAAGAGTCACATGCCAACCTCGACTGTTCATTCATTGTCGAAAGGAAAATCAGGAGGTGAAGTGCCAGGTTGACAATTAAAGGTGTGCTGCTGCAATCTGATCAGTCACTCTATTTGCCAGCAGGGGGAGTAGGACTGGTTGGGCCACATGGCCTCTTTCTGTACCATATATCCTATGTAACATAGGCCCCACCTCCCCAAACAGTATTTCACTCTTTGCAGGGGTGCCTGAGATTATGTCAGTGTTTACAGTTTCCAAACCCCCCCCCAGCATTCAGCAACCTTGAAAGCCAACTGATTAAAGACTATTGTGCAAAAGCTCACGAGGCCTTCGTGGTAAAGCAGCTGTCGCATTTGCCCTGGCACTTGCCAGCGCGCAGGGAGGAACGCAGAGCTGAGTCTCAACTCGGTCTCACCACACACTTCAATGTTAACTTGAGCCAAGCAGTGTCAGGAGGTAAGGAGATCAAATAGTTCCTTGAAACGTTTCTTCCCAATGTTATAAAACACTTAGCAGCCAAGCCAAGCTCCACTTTTTGTACATCCCACTGGATCACTCAAGCCCCAACTCAGGCTTGGCTGCCTTGATTTCTCAAGAAGGGGCAAAGGTGGGTCATGCAACTGGGGGGCCCTCAACCACAGGTGAGTAGATAAAGACATGGAGGGCAGCTGCAGATGGTAAAGTATTGCAGGGATTAAAAGGTGTTGATGCATTCTTTCGCCTGTGCTTCTCAATCAAGTTTTAGGTACGATGTCATTATCATCTACTCTAAATACCCGAGTACATCAGGTAGGTTTTAAAATCCCCCAGAAGTTTTCAGAATTTAACGGAGACCAGAAGCAACACCAAAAAAAAATAAACAAAGTGCTGCTGACAGCTGCATTTAATATACATGGCTCCTTCAAAGGGCTGGTGTTAGCGTGAAATGATGGGCTATTGTTTTCCAATTGTATGGTTTTAAAGGATGAAACAAAAATATACATTTTTTTGGTCACGGGGGTTCATTTTAACACTATATACTTCACAGTAAGCAAACAATGTTTGGAGCCTGAGTTCCAACACCCAAGTCTGGTAAGCCGCTGGGTAAGTCGGAATACCGGACAAGGTTTAGATCCATCAATGGCCTCTGACCTTCCTGCAAGTTCTACACTTGAGACTAAATGTTATCATGACGCCAGGCGTTTAAATACAAGAGGTTTAAAGCCCTTTGGTGATTATGGAAGATGTGGAAATGTTGAGAAAATGCCTGGCGGGTCCTGGGACCCTGGGGAAGCAGGATCAGAACAAGCCCACTAGCACCGAATGTTAACCTAAATTTAACTCCTAATATAATATAAATAAATGGACTGTAAAACAAGCCTGTAAACCAGCGTTAAATAAGTATATACCCACAATCAGCTACAAGCTAGCGGTACAGCACAGCTGGCTAACATTTCATATATTAAAAAAAATACAACATCCTACCCTCACCTGATGAGCCTCAAGATATTAAGACACATTTCACACGAAACAAAATGGAATCAATGCCACCCTTCATTAAATTAACTACTGCAGTCATCCTGCAGCCAGAACGGGTAAAAGAACAGAAGCACATACTGGAAATGGACTTAAAACCCCCAACCATAGTATTCTAAAGAGAATGAAGCCCAAGACTACATTTCAGCTGTACTACCAGTGAAGGTCGAGCACACTGATACAGTTATCCTAAGCTGTTCGTAAAGGTATGAAGCATCACAGAAAAATATTCTTTATAAAAATAAATTAAACCCGCTGATGTGGCAATTATTGCTATTGTTTGCGGTTATGCTTATTTTTCAAAAAATTTAAATGCACAGCCTTAAGTTCTCTAAAATGAGAAGTCGTGGTCATAGGAGTTAACAGGTCAGACGTATCAGTAAGAGTGAACACAAATGAATATGGATGGGTGGAGGCAGGGGTTGGTGTAAAAACGGTATGGGAGCATTTCACAAGGTAAAGACGGAGGAAGATGGGTATTTGGGCCAGACTCCTCTCTCCAGGACACAGGTATGGGTGTCGCAGCACAGCGTTTGTCCAAACACGAGTTTGACAGCACAGCAAGGCGGGGCTGATAGAGAAATGAAAGGGCCAGAAAGAGAGAGGTGTGCACAGGGAGAAAGGGAGGAAGAATCAATCAATCAGTCCGTTGAAACAGTTGCAGGAAGGAGAATTCTTTTCGTGGGTAGTTCAAAAGGGGACTAATTATTATTCAGATTCTTAATTCAAAATTAAACAGGAAAACAAGATTATAAACAAACTGAAATGGAGAAGAGTAAATGTAAACAGTAAAGCAGGGAGAAATTCTTGCAATAGTCTGCTTGGCTAGGAATTGGAGGTTATTGCTGAACAGTACGCCCCGCTAGTACATTAACTCTTCCACACAATACGCTGTGATGCAGAGTAATTACTGGGGTGGGATGAGGTTGTCTGGAACAGCCGATTGCTGGGGTGAGCAGTCTTTGATGAAATATCTCATCCCTTTGTGGTTCAAATGTCTACAATTCAAATGCGGCACACTAGACAGAGCTATCACCATTTAAATTTGGGACATGAAGTATAGCGCGAGTTAAGGTGGAGGGTATAGACCACTATACTCAACCACATCAATGTGCCTCAGGCAGCACCATGTAAACCTGAGCCACCCTCAGCACCTCCCGTTACCAGTTCAGCAGCGAGCTGCATTGTGCTTGTGCTGTCGACGCCCTGAAGCTTTTTATCTGGCACGCTTATAGCCGGCAAAGACATCATGGGCTTACCCTGTTGAGTTTGAATGCCCAGTGCCAGGTGTGACAAGCCAGCATTGAAAACCATTGTTCCAACCCTTCAAATTCATTGCAAAGTTGACCACACGTGGAAACTCGATCACAAAGTCCAATGTCTTGCCAACTTCCCCCCGCACCGCAGCTTCTGGGGGAGAGGCTACACTGACCAGACCAGGGCAATTGGGATTGATTGGTCACTGGATGTATTCCCCCAGTCTCGGTGACTAGCTTTGTCGCTACTCATCTCCAGACCACTGTCTTGCCTCCTTTGCTTCCTGGCTGGGTGGCCGGTGCAGGTTTCTTCACTGGTTTGCCAGGGTTGGTGCTCTTTTCAGTCACCGTCTTGTTTGCCATGAACCGTCTCTGGTTGCTCTGCGCTGATGAACCCTGAAAAGAAAAAAACGCGGGTAGAGAATATCGAACAGATATTAACGCTCTGGAAAGGGGAAATGGTGGCGCAGAGGTAACGTCACTCGTCTAGTAATCCAGAGGCCCAGAGGCTTCGGGGGACACAGTTTCAAATCCTAGCACAGCAGCTGGTGGAATTTAAATTCAATTGATAAAATATGGAATTCAAAAGCCATTATCGAGTGGTGTATCCATCTGGTTCCCTTTAGGGAAGGAAATCTGCCATTCTTATCCGATCTGGCCTACGTATGACTCCAGATCTGCAGCAATGTTCACTAATTCTCCTATAGGGAAGGAGATCTGCTGCCCTTACCTGGTTTGGCCTACATGTGACTCCAAACCCACAGCAATGTAGTTGACTCTTACGTGCCCTCTGAACGGGGCAATTAGGGATGGGCAATAAATGCTGGCCTAGCCAGCGATGCCCACATCCCACGAAGGAATAAAAAGAAAAATGTGGTTAACTCTTAACTGCCCTCTGAAATGGCCTAGCAAGCCACTCAGTTCAAGGGCAATTAGGCATGGGCAAATTTGTAAAAAGCACAATATAAAAAATGTTACACGCCTCAGAAAAAAAAATCAGGGCACAGCAGCCAGAGATCGAGACATTGAGGTAGTGGAGAATGATATTTTCTCATCTCTGGGGTCTGGGAGATGAATCCAGCCCAGAGTTACGGGTGAAAGCCCACTCTACTGAGGGTGAAGTGGGTTTGGGTGCAAGTCCACAGCACTAAACAACAATTAGCATTTTAATACGGTGCGTTACAGGAAGTCAGAGTTGCTGTGGCAGCATTTACTTTCACACAAGTGTTGTAATCTGGAGCTACGGAGAGTGATGGTAGAGGCTTCAACTTTCTATCCATCACATGGCTGACCAGCCATCTCTCCCACTCTTCCAATGCACATGCCAATGGCAAGGCAGTAAGGATTTGCACATCGATAATCAACCTGTTTGGCCACGTTATAAATGCACCTTCCTTGGTCATCAGGTCCTGGGCGGTGGAATTCGAAGCCAGAGCTTCTGGCTCAGAGGCAGGGACATTACCCACTGCACCATGAGACCTCATTTATAATATGGAAGGCTTTATTGCACAACTTATGATAAAACACAGATGGTTATTGTTGCGATGTAGTGGCGAGTGTACACCAAAGCTTAGTATAATCACAGTTGCAGTACTGAGAGTAGTTTTGAGCTCCACACTGTAGGAACGATGCTGAGACAATAGCAATCACTTATTTATTAGCATGCTGCCTGGTATGAGGAAACGCAAACAAAGGCTTGAAAAATTGTCGATGCAAATTGGGGATGACTTGGTAGAGTCGCTTTAAAACTATGAAGAGATGGGGTGGAAAAGGCAGACTGCTTTCAGTGGTAGGCTGGCCTGGAACAAGGAAACATGACTGTAAGATTAAATGTGAAAGATTTAGGGGAGAGAGCAGGAGGAACTTCCTTTACACTGAGACAGAAATGCCTAATCAGAGTTTTGTTGAGCAAAAAGACTAGTTGCCGAAGCTGTTTTGCACTGATCAGGACAAACTCAAGAGTGCCAAATTTCAAACAATCACAACAATTTATACTACAGAATTGGTTGGGAAGTCAACTCTGATTGTCCGAGGCTTTGTCCTGGGGAAAGCAATGGGGAACTATAGGCTCCCCAAGCTCCCAGGTAATTCAAAAAACTCACAAGGCTTGAACAAATTCCTTTTATTTGCAGAGAGCGGGTCCCTGCATATCCCTAGCAGGTGTAAGTGAGCCACGTTACAAGCTTGACTGATTATCCTAAATTGGCTATTAATGTAGCTATTAGCGCACTCAGGATTGTTCAGCAAGCACTGTCCAATTGCTGAATCACATGCAATAATAGGAGTTTTGTTTTGGGTTTTGTAAGTGCGAGAACAACCGAAGGAACATGCTGTTTGATTCAATCAATCAATCGCTCGGACATACAGCCTATGTACCTGGCATCATACTGGCATTGAAGTTCATACACAAACGTTGGTCAATTGTGTGGTAGGCAGAACGTCTTTTTGGGCTGACGGTAACATCCTGTTAGTGGAAACTACCACTCGCGCAGCATAGTAACAGCATGAAATGGCTTCTTTAACCCGTTGTTCAGATTTTTTTTTAGATACTTTGCCTTTCCAGTAGAATTGGAGCTCGTGGCTGAAGCAGAAACCATGTCAACATGCAAGGATAAATTAGATAAGCGGTTGAAGGTATGGTGGAAATAAAGGAATAATGGAACAGGAGAGTCACAGGGGATTAAGATACAGCTCAAGTGGATGGTAAAGACCGCAGATTCATTGATGTGTCTCAGGACGATGTACTCAATCATTTGGCCTTTCCCTACATCAGTAACATGGCAAATAAGTCTAAATATTCAATACATTTCGGGCACACAAACTAAACTGGCTGAGCAGGGCATTGTCAATTCAATAATGATCAAGTCCCAGGTTACTTACAGGCTACATGCCAATGAGACAGGCCATTCGGCCCTACTGCTCCACGATGGTGTTTATACTCCATACAAGTCTCCTCCCGCCCCCTATCAACTTCTCCTTCTATTCCTCTCTCCCTCGTGTTTACCCAGCTACCCCTAAGTGGCACTTGTGCTACTCGCCTCAGCTCCTGCTCGAGCTGCTGAGTGGCTATGATGGCCCGATCTCCCAATCCTTGCCCAGTCCTCAGGCCAGTGGGGAACTCACCTCTCTCCTGGCCGCTAGGTTTAATTTCTGATCCAGGTTTCTTCGAGCAGATGCGGCCACACTCTCCGGCCCTTCTGGCCTGTGAAGCAAAAACACGAGAGGCGGTTAGAACAGAGCAGGGTTCACTCCCGACCAGTCCAGCATGGGTGGTGTGTATGGTGGGTGCACTAAGATTTTAATAATTTCAGCAGAGTGCCCTATGCATTACAATGTTAGCAGCAATCCTTAAAAAACTACTTTAAAGGGGGAGGGAAATAGCCTCCAGGGCAATTCCGAGTGTCCCCAGGGTCTACGTAAAAATATCATTTCACTGAATTCTAAAATAGTGGGGGGGTCACACACTTAAATGCAATTACATAAGGGAGGTGGTGGTGTAGTGGTAATATCACTGGACTAGTAATCCCGAGGCCCAGGCTGACGCTCTGGGGAATAAATAAAAATTGTTGGAAAAACTCAGCAGGTCTGACAGCATCTGTGGAAAGAGAGAGAGAGGGAGAGAGAGAGTTAACATTGCTGTCAGACCTGCTGAGTTTTTCCAGCAATTTTTGTTTTTGTTTCAGATTTCCAGCATCCGCGGTATTTTGCTTTTATCTTAATGCTCTGGGGACACGGGGTTCAAATCCCAGCTGGGGGAATTTAAATTCAATGAATGAATGAAGCTGGAATACAAAGCAAGTCTCAGTACATCACAATCACCATCGATTGTTGAGAAAACCCATCTTTCGAGAAGAAAATCTGCCCTCCTTACCCTGCACGTGACTCCAGACTCAGGGCAATGAGGGTGACTCAGCTGTTCCCCGAAATGGCCGAGCAAGCCACTCAGTTTCAAGGGCGATTAGGGAAGGGCGACAAACGCTCATCCCACGAGAGAAGGAAAAAAAAAATAGAATGTACAGAACAGAAACAGGCCATTCAGTCCATCTGGTCCGTGCTAGGGCTTCTGCTTCACATGAGCCATCTCCCATCCTTCTTCGTCTCACCCTATCACCGTAACCTTCTATCCCTTTCTCCCTCATGTATTTATCCAGCTTCTTCTTAAATGTATCGATGCACCTACTCCCTATTACTCGGACGTGGAACTTTCTACCACAGGGAGTGGTTGAGGCGAAGTGTATAGATGCATTTTAGGGGAAGGAATAGAAGGATAGGTTGATGGGGTGAGTTGACGAGGAGGTGAGAGGAGGCTCAAGTGGAGCATAAACACCAGCATGGAGCAGTTGGGCTGCATTGGCCTGTTCCTGTGCTGGAAATGATCTGTAATTCTATGTAAAGAAGAAGCTAAATAAAACTAACAGCAAAATAATGTGGATGCTGGAATTCTGAAATTAAAACAAAATTCTGGAAATACTCAGTACGTCTGGCAGCATCTGTGGAGAGAGAAACAGAGTTGACGTTTCAGGGTGAACGGTCAGCTCTGACGAAAGGTTATCGACCCGAAACGTGAACTCATTCTTCTCTCGGCACAGATGCCACCACCTCTGCTGAGCGTTTTAAAAACCGTAGATACGATCAGAGCTATAATCGCGAGAGCCTTTGCAACACCAATGTGCCACGGCACAGAGAGAGCGGCCTGTACAAACCCATTCTGCTGGACGCCCCTCAGGTAGGTGAAGAGTTCATCCAAAGCCGGTGCTGGTCGATCGAAAGTGTTGTGGTAAATGCTCAACAGTCTCGAGAGCTCTCCAATCTGTTTAGGAGATAGCACTCCGCCCGCAGACCCTACACAAAAAGGTAAAAGTACAGCCTCTTACAACATGTCAGAAAGGGTTCAAAGCACTGTCTCAAACACGTAAAATAACAGTGGCTGTACTAGAATCAACTCGCCCCAACAATCTCTTGGCTTGGTCCCTCACCCCCTGTAAAGGTTCAGCTCATCCAAAGCTTTGCCACCCATCTCCTAACTCACACCAAGTCCAGTTCACACATAACCCCTTGCGCTCTCTGACCATTCCTTTCAACATTAGCAGCCGTGCCTTAAGCTGCTTGTGGGAGCTTGCTGTGCACAATTTGGCTGCCCGTCCTTACTGCACCACAGCAGTGACGACGTGTCGACGGAAGTGCTCGGTTAGCTGGAAAGCATTTTGGGATGTCACAAATGCAAGCTTTCTTTCATTTTAAACGTCCCCGCGCTCTCTTCACTAGATACAAACACGCACCTGATTTCTGAGGGCTCTGGGGTGCTACCACCCGCTGCAACGGAACAGCCTCCGAGGGATTCATTTTCATTTTCTGCACAGCGCTGCTGGAAGGCTTGCCGCCCTGCACGGTGGGTAACTCTCTCATCAGCTGGGGCCTGGCGCTCTCCCAGATATCGGAGCAATCCCGCAAAACCGGAGAACCTCCTGAAAGGGGAGAAACACTGCGTGTTTTAGAACCGGACAAACCTACCAAACGAGAGACTCTCCCCAGCTCACTTGCCATGGGATTGTGAAGCATATGAATTTCAGTGATTCCTATCCACAATTCGGAAATAATAGTACAGAGAGGCTAGAGAAGCTAGGACTGTCCCCCTTCAGAGCAGAGGTGGTCATGGGGAGATTTAATAGAGGTGTTCCAAATTATGAAGCTTTTTGATAAGAGTAAATAAGGAGAAACTGGCACGACACAGTAACCAGAGGACACAGATTTAAGATAAAAGATCCAAAAGGGGATATAAAGACATTTTTTTTCTCAGTAACGCAGAGAGTTGTTGTGATCTGGAACATGCTGAAGGGGCAGTGGAACCAGGTTCAGTAGTAACTTTCAGAAGGGGAACTGGATAAATACTTGAAAAGGAAAGAATTGAAGGGCTAAGAACTATGGGGGGCTAATTGGTTAGCTCTTTCAAAGAGCCAACACAGACACAATGGTCCGAATGGCCCCTTTCTGTGCTGGATGATTCTACAGTAATTCATTCATTTAGACCACACAGTCACAAGTCACCAGTATAGTTTCCTTTCAGGGGTTAAGCTTTCACTTTTTCTCTTTATTCTTTTCATGGGATGTGGGCGTCGCTGGCCAGGCCAGCATTTGTTGCCCATGCCCTTGAACTGAGTGGCTTGCTGGGCCATTTCAGAGGGCAGCTAAGAGTCAACCACATTGCTGTGGGTCCGGAGTCACATATAGGCCAGACCGGGTAAGGGTGGCAAGATTTCCTTCCCTAAAGGAGTCATGAAAACCAGATTACAGCCTCGAATTACTTACGGGCATATTGAACTTTTTAAGGAAGACTTGTGTTGTTTTTAAACAAATGCAAGCAAAGGCGCCGAGCAAAAGGTGGCTGATAATGTACAGCAACCACTTTCTAGGAACTTCCTATGTGGATTATAGTTGACCGGCTAGTCCTGAGGGAACATGGAATATCGCACCGGGAAAGGTGTCATGGCCTTCTTCAAGCAGAGACAAATCAAGGGGAGATAGGAAAGGTGCAAAAGACTGAACTTTAATCTCCTGTGGCTACAGAGACAGAAGACTGACTTGCACATCTCAGCAGTCACCCAAAGATCCATCTCCTATCGATTTATAACTCAGAATGTGTAAATAGTTCTGACATGAATGCAAGACGACCATTTTCCCTCCCAGAGTGCACAGGAAAATATAGGTTGAAAAGCTTTCTGCAGACCAGTGTGCTGGTGTGCTGTGAGAGTGTATCAGCAAGCAGAAATACCAACCAGTCACCCCTGCAGTTTGCAGGCCAAGTCTCTCTCTGTTGCTGGAGGCAAGGCACTGTTTTAAAATTAGGGGTCACCCTTTTAGGACAGAGTTGAGGAGATATTTTTTCCCTGAGGGTTGTGCAACTTTGGAACTCTCTGCCTCAGAAGGCAGTGGAGGCAGAGTCATTGAATATTTTTAAGGCAGTGTTGGTTGATTCCCTTGCCGAACAAGAATTCAAGGTTATCAGGGGTAGATGGGAATGTGGAATTCGAAACACAAGCACATCAGCCATGATCTTATTGAATGGCAGAGCAGGCTCAAGGGGCCGAATGGTTTACTCCTGCTCCTGTTTCTTATGTTCTTATGTACCAAGAAACTAGGACAGCCTCTTCAGCTACCCTGCAGAACTAAGTGTCTCCAACGAACTACAAATTTGCCAAGGTCAGCCTCATATTCACTTTTTGGTTCACACACAGACAGAATGGACACTCGCACGAAATGCCAGAGGGTGGCGGGTACCTGTGGAAGTGTGCATCAGTGCCTTCAGGAGAGGAAAGGGGTAGACTGAAGGAAGCCTAGAGGCCTCAAATAACAAAGGGTCCCCCCATTACCACCTCACCTTGCTGGGAGGTTGCGTCATTCTGCGCTACGCCGGGCTTCTCAGATTCCCCACTGCCTTCCACAGGATCTCCAGGCGATCGGTCAAGAAGCTGAGAGAGAAAGAGAATACCACAGCGTTAGGAGATAAAAGCGGCTGCTTCCAAGTTTGCTGAAAATTTTCCTTTTACACCTTGTCACGGATCTACACTCCGCCGTCCAAACCAAAGGTAAACTCACCGAGACTAATTACACCGGCTCTCCAGCAATTATAGGGAGTCCAGCTACCAATCAGTAACCTTGCTCATTTTGGAGAAACTGGCCTGTCGCCTAGTTTTCCCTCAGTTCTGAACTTTGATTGACAAATCACAGAATAACTAATTGGAGAACTGAACATGTTCTTTTCCTTGGTGTGTTCTGGGCACCATTGGCCTTGGAGGTGGTGTCAGGAAGCATTTCCTCACACAAAGGAGGGCTGGAAATCTGGGACTCTCTCCCCTCCACCCAAAATTCTGCTCAGGCATTGAAAAATTTCAAAGTTGAATTTGATGGATTTTTGTTGGGCAAGGGGGATTAAGGGTTACAAGCCAAAGGCTGGTAAACCAAGTTAAGATACAGATCAGCCTTGAGCTAATGATCTGGTGGCACAGGCTCGAGGGGCCTGAGTGGCCTCCTCTTGTTTCTATCAGCTGCTCAACAATATATACAGGAACTAAGACGGTGAAACCGACAGAGCCCAAATGGCTTGGTGGGCAGGCAGGTTGCCCAGTGTGGAACTACAATAAGATGGCCCTGGCTTGAACCCAGAGGTGGCATGGCTGGCTTGCCTGGTGGATCCAGGGAGACTGGTGAAAAAAATGCCTCTCCCGTCCCTCATGGCACCACAATCATCTAAACAAGGTTCATACCCCTCACAGATTTGTAAATTTCCCAGCGAGTAATGCACGCCCCGACTCCTCAAAGCCTGTCCACCATCTCCTGATCAGGAGTGTGATGGAATACTCCCCACTTGCCTGGACGAGCGCAGCTCCAATACTCAAGAAGGTCGACACAATCCAATCCACAGTAGCCAGTTTGATCGGCACCCCATCCGCCACCTTCAACATTCATTCCCTCCACCACAGACCCACAGTAGCAACACTGTGTACAATCTACAAGATGCACTGCAGCAACTCACCAAACCTCCTTCAACAGCACCATCCAAGACCATGACCCCTACTATCTAGAAGTCCAAAGGCAGCAGATACATGGGAACACCACCACCTGCAAGTTCTCCTCCAAGCCACACACCATTCTGACTATATCGCTGGAACTATATCGCTGTTTCTTCACTGTCTCTGGGTCAAAATCCTGGAACTCCCTCCCTAACAGCACATGGTCTGCAGTGGTTCAAGAAGGCAGCTCACCACCACCTTCTCAAGGGCAATTAGGGATGGGCAACAAATATTGGCCTTTCCGCCAATGCGCACATCCCAGGGACAAGAAAGAAACTTTAACAAATCCTACCCAGTGAACATCTTTCTGCTCGAGGGCCGAGGAATTGCTTCTGTGGACAATCCACCTACCATCTGGATGTAATACTGAAGCTCACTGCTCCGCGAGCTCTGCTCCTGGGAGGACTGCCCCCCTGACGACTCAAAGCTGCTGTTCTTGGTGGTTCCGCCCTCACTCGGCTGCTGGTCGTGGGTCTGCTCACCGTCATCAACACCATCAGTGAACGGGTGCTCAGCCAGCTCGTCCAAATGGGCTCCGGGGGCTGCAGGAAAGAACGAGAAAAAGGTAAAAGTCCATTGACAGGCATTCCAAACAACAGCGCTAACCCTTCGAGTATCGCATTCTTTTAAAAGGAAGGAGGGCAGGAAAGTATCGCCCCCAACAGTTGCCACGTCTCCCCTTTCACATGAGATATTAACCAGAAACCCTCCTCTTCTGGGTGTTAAGAAATCCCACGGCCCAGTGACCTAGTTAATATTCCTCCTTCATCCAGCACATTATAGAATCACAGATTGGCTACAATACAGGAGGCCGCCATTCGGCCCATCACGTACACACCGGCTCTCTGCAACAGCAACTCGCTTACTGACACCTCCCGGCCTTTTCCAGGTAGCCCTGCAGGTTTTTTTTTTCTTCAAATAATCATCCAACTCCTCTTTGAAAGCTTTGATTCAACCTGCCTCCACCACACTCTCGGGCAGGGCATTCCACATCCTAACCCCTTGCCGCATGAAAAAAATATTTCTCTCATGTCGCCATTGCTTCTTGTGCTAATCACCTGAAAGCAGAATCTTCTGGCTCTCGATCCTAAAGAAAAAAAACTTGCATTTCTATAGCGCCTTTCACCACCTCAGGCCATCCCACTGCACTTAACAGCCGACAAAGTACCTTGTGAAGTGCAGTCGCTCGATGTCGTAATGCAGGAATTAAAATTAAAACGCAGATTATCTGGTTATTAATTAGCTGCCATGCCTGCATCAAAAAAGTCACTCCACTTGAGAGTAACCGAGGGAAGCACTTTGAGGTGCCAAGGCACTATGCAAATTCAAGTTTGACCGTCAAGCATTGAGATGACAGGAATAAAGAGGGACTTCTATTTCTATAGCATCTCTCAATCTATGGATGTTCCAAACCCTTTACAGCCAATGAAGTACTTTTTGAAGTGTAGTCGATGTTATAATGTAGGAAACACGGCAGCCAATTGGCTCACAGCAAGCTCCTACTAACAGCAATGGGATAATGACCAGGTCATCTGCTCTAGTGATGTTGCTCATAGGATAAACATTGACCCCAGGGCTCCGGGGAGAACTCCTTTGCTCTTCTTTCAGTAGCCCCGTGGGATCTTTGAAGACAAACACAAGGGGCAGACAGAGTCTCGGTTTAATGCCTCATCTGAAAACACAGCGCCTCTGACAGTGCAGCGCTAACTCAGTGCTGGCACTGGGACTGTCTGCCTGGACAAGATCTTAACTGGTGGGATGTGAATCTACGACTCGGAAACTCAGACACGGTTTGGCGGGGTGGGGGGGGTGGAATAGCGCTACCTACTCTGTACCTCTGCAACCCAGGCCCTGGTTTACCTGTCATCATGGTCTCATCCACCTGTAGCTCCAGAGGGTGGAAGCTGGCATGGCTGAGGAAGCTGTAGTTTAGCAGCTGGCTGAGGTCTTCCAACGAGGGCCGGTTGGGCAGCAGCGGGAGCATCACCGGCTGGCCCTGGCTCTGCTCAGAGTACACAGAGCTCCCGGCCAGCTGTGGGTGGTCACTACAGTGCGAGGTGCACTGCTGCAGGTGATGTTCATGCTTTAACAGGGGGTTCAGAGTTTCTGTAGCATTTGAGGCCAGGGTACTGTGTCTGCTAGGTATGTTGGGATCTGCGTTGACCTCTTGGTCTTTGATTGCCATGGACACCAGTCGGTGAGATGAGGCCTGTACCACAGGCTGCAAGGGAATGGCCTGAGCAAAGTGGAAGTTGCGAGTGTCCTGCAGGGAAACATCCACGAGCTTGCGAGCCTCTTGGTTTGTGTAGGGAAGTTGTCCGCTCTCGATCCTGTCCTCACAGACCCCACAATCCAGAGCCAGCTCAGGCAAACGGAGGTCGTTCCTCTGGCTGACCCAACCCGAGTGCTGCAGCTTGACCAGGTTCCCGTGTGTTTGGCTGTCAGGTGCCTGAGAGCCAGAGGAATGCCTCAACCGGTCGGTATCCAAGGCCGAGACTGTGTAAGGCACCGTAGAGGAAGACGAGAGGTGAGAATCATTGGTGGTTCCTGAGGTCGACATTATGCGGCTGAGCTCGCTATAAACCGGCATTTGGTTGTGATGAAGGGCGGGTTGCTGCAGGAAATATTAACAAAGCCTCGTTAGAACTGGGACCTAGATCAGAATGGAAAAATAAATCTATATAAAAAAAACACACGCTTCTTATCCGAATGTAAAGTGGTACTGGAGGCACAGTAGGAATGGCCCCTACACACTCCAGGAATGGTGATTCTAAAGCTATGGACAAAGCTAAAATGATTCCAGGTGTCTTGATAGACTTGCCCCTCAACCAGTCCAACCAAGGTAGAGAAGCCATTAATGTAGCTAACACAGTACAACCTAAAGATCACACTTGGGACCTTTAACATCGTATTTATAGCACAGAAACAGGCCATTCATTCTGACTGCTCTGTACTGGTGCTTATGCTCCACATGAGCCTTCATCTACCCTACTTCATCTCAACCCATCAACATACCCTTCCATTCCTTTCTTCCTCATGTGTTTATCCAGCTTCCCCTTAAATGTATCTATATTATCACCTCAACCACTCCCAGTGGTAGCAAGTTCCACATTCTCATCACTCTTTGGGTAAGGAAGTTTCTCTTTACCACCACCCCACCATCTCCCCTAATGTCATTGGACAGTAATCCAGGGGCCCAGGCTAATGCTCTGGGGGCACGGGTTCAAATCCCACCGTGGCAGCTGGTGGAATTGAACATGAGCCTCAGGCATTGTGACCATGACAACTATCATCAATTGTTGTAAAAACCCATCTGGTTCACTAATGTCCTTTAGGGAAGGAAATCTGCCATCCTTACCTGGTCTGACCTACATGTGACTCCAGGCCCACAGCAATGTGGTTGACTCTATACTGTCCTCTGAAATGGCCAGGCTAGCCTCTCAGTTCAAGGGCAATTAGAGATGGACAAGTGCTGGCCTTACCAACGACGCCACATCCCATGAAGGAATTAAAAAAAACCACCTTTCTCCAGAATTCCTTATTTATTAGTGAGAGTATTGATGGCCCCCAGCTCTGGTCCTCTCCACAAGTGGAAACGTCTTCTCTACATCGCTCCTATTAAACCCTTTCACAATTTTAAAGAATTCTATCAGGTCACCCCCTCAGCCTTCTTTCTCTGAAGTAAAAGAGCCCAAGCCTGTTGAATCTTTTCTAATAATACTTCGTTTTGTTCAGTATCACCTCAAGCATCTCGTTCCATCACCATCAGGGGCCATTGGGAGGTTGAGTGGCCCAGGGTGGGGGAGGGTGCGTAACAACTTGTGCGTTCACCGTTACAAAAAAACAAGCACATAGGACAAGGACAAGTTGGGACTCCGTGACTCAGTCAGCCATAGCCAATTAGTACGCAGCTACAGGAAAGCAAATGGAGTGTTGGCCTTTATTGTAAGGCAAATCAAGTATAAAAGTAGGCATGTGCTGCCGGAGCTACACAGGGCTTTAGTGAGACAACATCTGGAATTTGTGCAGTTTTGGTCTCAAGAAAGGATATAATTGCATTGGAAGCAGTTCAGAGAAGGTTCACTTGACTGAAAGGGGTTTGTCTTGTGAGGAAAGGTTGAGCAGGGTGGGCCTATCCTCAATGGAGTTTAGAAGAATGAGAGGGCGATCTTGGTGAAACATATAAAATCCTGAGGGGACTTGACAGGGTGGATGCTGAGAGGATGGTTCCCCTTGCGGGGGAGTCTAGAACTAGGGGTAAGGGGCCTCCCATTTAAGACGGAGATGAGGATTTTTTTTCTCTCAGGGGTCTGTGGAATTCTCTTCCCCAGAGAGCATTGGTGGCTGGGTTATTGAATATATTCAAGGCTGAGTTAGACAGATTTTTGAGAGACAAGGGAGTCAAGGGACAGGCAGGAAAGTGAAGTTGAGACAACAAGTCAGATCAGCCGTGATCTTATTAAATGGCGGAGCAGGCTTGAGGGGCCAAATGGCCTACTCCTGCTCCTAATTCTTCTCTCCTTGTGTTCTAACCCATAGAGTTCACGTGCGAGGCATTGCTCAGTCACCTACCGTTGGTCTCTGGAGGGCTGGGGGCGAGTCTTCGGACATCAACACCTTCAGTGCTTCGTTCCAGTGCGACTGCATCATGGACTGCAGCTTGGACACCATCTCGCCTCGCTGCACTTCCAGCTTCCTCTTCACGGCGAGGAGTCTGCCCATCTCCTCCTGTGCCTTCGCCAGCCTACAGCCGCCGCGCAAGAGAGAAAGAACCGCATTTATATAGCGCCTTTCAATACCTCAGCACGTCCCAAAGCACTTTGCAGCCAACGGAATGGTTTATGAAGTGTCGTCGCTGTTATAGTCTATGATACTCTGCAG
This sequence comes from Cetorhinus maximus, assembly GCF_964194155.1. NCBI lineage: Eukaryota > Metazoa > Chordata > Chondrichthyes > Lamniformes > Cetorhinidae > Cetorhinus > Cetorhinus maximus. The sequence continues at coordinate 40,967 of NW_027597889.1, forward strand.
CTAACTTCTGCACAGTGATGTGATATCGACCGGCGGAAGTGATGATGATTGAGGGATAAACATTGGCTGCACGACTCTGAGGAGAACTCACCTGCTCTTCTTCTCAACAGTGGCCGTGGGATCTTTTACGTCCAACTGAGGGGACAGGCGGGGATTCAGTTTACACACTCATCTCAAAGGCCGCACCTCCGACAGAGCAACACTCTCTCAGTGCTGCCCTGGGAGTGTTGGCCTGGGCTATGTGTTCAGGATGCCTGGGAGCAGACTTAGCCCTCCTTGCAGCTTGAGCAAAGAAGTCATGTATTTGGGATTCCGGCTACTTAACCACCTTCGCCCCAAGAACAGTAAAGCCAAAATACTTTCTGGGTTGATTCCTCAAAAGGAAAATTACTTTTAATTTTTTTTTTAAACGCAATTGTGCGATTTTTCTCAGTCTGAGGCTCTGGGAGCAGGCTGCTGGGGAGATGTTACAAAGGGCAGCAGCACTTGAACCCACAACTAGCTATCTCGGAGCCGAGAGTGGGGCCCACAGGGCCGTGGCCGACCACCTGCTTACTTAAACGGGGTCCCTGGCCTTAAAGCGGTTTGTGTGATGATCAGTGCTCACTGAGTTATAAACGCCTGCCTTCTGTCACTGTGCACTAGTGCTAAACGCTCATGCAATGGAAGCGCACAGCTCTACTGTGGGTAGCCAACACTGGGAGTTTAGGATGGAGCATTCCCAGAAGTGTGCCCAATATGAAAGGAGGATGCCCCTCCACACAGAAAGATGCACTAGCACAGAGTTGACCCGAAGCAACCTCCCCCTTTGAAGCGGCATTCCACAAGAGTGACAATCAACGCTCCCTCTAAGTTGTGCGGCAATCAGGAACCGCACAGTGCAGAGAGGCCGAGCAAAGCTAGGGAAAATTAGACAGCGTGTCGGTGGCAATCAGGTGCACACAGGAGCCAAAGTTTTAAAAAAGGTCCCCTACCTGATCTCGTACCCCTCAATTAGCTGACGATGCTTCTCCTCCCGTTGCTGTAGTTCCGATTTGAACTCGGCTAACTGCTTGCCCATCTCGTGCTCGTGCTGTGCGGTCAGTTCCATGATCTGCTTCCTGAACAGTGAAACAAAAAATAAAAAAAAAATAAAACCACCAGTCTAGGTACAGACAACATCTGCAGCAGGTGAAAGGGTTTGGCCACAAAGTTTAAGTTAGCATTCTCTGGCGAAGTTCTTGGACAGCTCGTTGTCTAGTGAGTAGGGAAGTTGAAGGTTCACTTCTGTAGTCCAAACAAAATTAGAGGATCTCAGCTGTGCCTTGGTCAGAAAGAATTTGTATTTATATTGCAGTGTTCACAACATCAGGGTGTCCCTTCACAAACAATAGGAGTACTGTTGAAGTGCAGTCACTGCTGTAATGTGGGAAAGGCAGCAACCAATTTAAGCACATTAAGCTCCCACATATGATAATGACCTGATAATCTATTTTTTCAGCACTGTTGTTTGAGAGATAAATATGGCCAAGGACATTGGGGAGGACTCACCACCCCTGCCGGCCCCCAAACCTGCTTGCCGTCGAATAATGGCCATGGGTTCTTCTACATCCGCCCGAGGGTGCAGAAAGGGCCTTGAATTAAAGTCTCCACCAAAAGATGGCACCACCGACACTGCAGCACTCCCTCAGGACCATGCAGTCAAGTCTCTGGAACTTGAATCAAAGGGCAGGAGGTGCTGCTCAAGACTGAAACCCAGGTCCCAGAGATGGAAGGAGAGTGTGTAACCCCCTGCATAATACATTTCCTCCCTCTCTTTGGTTAATATTTTTTAGAAGTGAGGCACAGAAATAAAGCATACATAAAGACAGATGACAAGTGGACAGTCTGCATGCTAGATATAGCATTATTGTATAGAAGGGCCTCAGTTTAGAGGCTGATACAGATGAGGAAAGCCATCTGGTCCACAATCGCACATTTAGAAAGAATCTACAATTCCACATAATCCACTGTCTCTTAGGGCTATTCCTGAATGTTTGTCTCTACCTCCTTATTTTTCCAAATGCTAATCCTTGTGTGCGAGTCCTTCAGCTACTAGTCCAGAGCTCGGCCAGGTATCACAGGCAAGCAAGGTGGATAAAGAGGAACCAGTAGATGTAGGGCCTTTGGATTTCCAAAAGGCATTCAATAAGATGCCATGTAAAAGGTTGCTACACAAAATAAGAGCTCATGGTGTTGAGGGTAATATATGTTAGCATGGATAGAGGACTGGCTGTCTAACAGGAAACAGAGAGTCAGGATAGATGGGTCATTTTCAGATTAGTAAACTATAACTAGCAAGTGTCACAGGAATCAATGCTGGAGCCCTCGACTACTTGCAATCCATATGAATGACTTGGATTAAGGGACCAGGTACATTGCAGCCAAACTGGCTGGCGAGATAGAGATCATTGAATATATTCAAGGTTGAGTTAGAGATATTTTTGATCTACAAGGGAGTCAAGGGTTAAGGGGGGTTTGGGGAGGTGTGTGGGGAGGGGGGGGAAAGAGTCAGGAAAGTGAAGTTAAGGCTACAATCAGATCAGCCATGATCTTATTGAATGGCGTACCAGGCTCGAGGGATAAAGCGGCCTACTCCTGCTCCTATTATGGTAGTGTTTAGGGTCTGCTTTCCCCATCTGGTTTATGAACTTACATGTCCCTACACAGGGGTGTCAAAGCTAGTCTTCAGACATGAAGTATAAACTAAAGTTTGGACATCCCGGCTGTAGAGGACGCCCTCCAGACGCCCCCTTCTCTTGTCCAATGGCTTTGAAACACTTTTGGTTGAAGGGTTGCTTTTCAAATAGATTCATAATCACAGGCCCCCCCCACCAGTCTCCCAACCCGATCACCCATCTAAATGAGAAAACTATATAATACTCATAACCTGAAAGGTAGATTTACATTACGCAGATAGATTGGAGATGTTGGGACTGTTCTCCTTGGAGAAGAGAAGGTTGAGAGGAGATTTGATTGAGGGGTTCCAAATCATGAGGGGTCTGGACAGAGTAGATAGGGACAAGCTGTTCCTGCGTTTTAAACGATCGAGAATCAGAGGGCACAGATTGAAATTAATCAAGCAGGAGAAGCAAAAGCAACACGAGGAAAAATTTTTCACGCAACGGTGTTTAAGGACTGGAATGCGCTGCCTGAGAGTGTGTGGTGGAGGCAGGTTCCATCGAGTCATTCAAAAGGTAATTAAAGGGAGAATGCATAGGGCTATGGGGAGAAGGTGGGGGAATGTAGACCTGATGCAGACATGGTGGGCCGAGTGGCCTTCTTCTGGGCTGTAACCATTCTGTGACACTGCCAGATAAGAGTGGGTATGCCTGCTTCTCACTGCAGAGTCTGTCTATCTTTGGCAGCAGCACTGAGGGAACACTAGAGAAGAAAGGGAGAGAGCAGGACTAGAGTGAGGTGGCGGTTGCAGAGTGAGAGGGAGATGTGAGCAGAGTATGCCTCCAGCCATCCCTGAAAGGCCTCTCCTGGCCCCCAGGGGTCCACGGACCCCAGTTTGAGAATGACTGCTCTCATCCTTCTTGAGCTTGGAGCTTGTCTTTGTCAAAATTGGGAAAACGAATACCACTGAATCACTAATGGAAAGGCAGGTAGGGTGCGGGCTGGTGATACAGCAGAGCTCCACGAGGGGGCCCCATGAATGCAGCCGGCACGAGGTGGGGGTCCGTTTACCTGTGCTGCTCTCGAACGGCGGCTGTCTGTCGGGTGCTGTCTTCGTGGACGGTTGTTAGTCGCTCGGTCACCTGTTGCTCCAAGGCCATCTTAAACTCCGTCTCACTCTTGACTCGCTGCGATTCAAAGCGGGCCTGTAGCAAGGACATAGTCAGCTTAAATAGTCATCTTGGAATAAGCAGCTTTACACCAAGTGCTCTCTCCCCGTGCCCCCCACCCCCCCCGCCCCCCCACCATTTTCCTGAAAACACAGAATCGACTGAGGTACCAATCACCAAGTGCTGGTCGCCCTCCCGGTACACGGTAGACAGAGGCCTTGAGTGTTGACGAGCTGGTTGACCATGGGGTGCTTACTGCCCAAAGCGGAGCCTGAGCTTGTTGAGCGTTTACACACGCACCATCGAGATTGGGGTCCTGCCCGATCCCGCCACACCCGGGGGAGACGGTGGTGTAGTGGTAATGTTAGTAATCCAGAGGTCCAGGCTAATGTGTTACGTCTTGATACTGGCACTGCCGATAACTTTTTAAAGATTAATCAATACTCATACTCACAGGAGGTGGCTGAACATTGTGCTTTAGTTTATCTCACTTCAGCAACTGAACTAACAGGATGGGTTCTGCAGTCCCATCATGCAGTGACTTGCAAAGTGCAGCAAGCTAAACAAGACATACAGTACATAACATAATGCTCTGGGGACGTGGGTTTGAATCCCACCACAGCAGCTGGTGGAATTCAGATTCATTTAATAAATGTGGAATTGAAAGCATGACCATGAAACCGCCATTGATTGTTTTATAAACACATCTGGTTCACTAATGTCCTTTAGGGAAGGAAATCTGCCTTCCTTACCCGGTCTGGCCTACATGTGACTCCAGACCCACAGCAATGTGGGTGACTCTTAACTGCCCTCTGATATGACCTAAAAAGCCACACAGTTCAAGGACATTTAGGGATGGGCAACAAATGCTGGCCTTGCCAGAGAGAGACACCCACATCCCATGAAAGAATAAAGAAAAAAAACGCACCCCCTGGCAATCAGAGAATCTGTGGCACCTCAAATACTTTCTCGTCCAGGGTCAGCTAACTCAGCACAGTTGCCTGCTTGTTACTTCAAGTGAGGGTGGGATACAAAGACCAAGAAACAGAGGGAGATGGGAAAGTGTTTCATTTTTGAGAAAAAAAAATCTCTTTATATATCCCTCCACTTGCAGAGCATGGGAACAGGACTGACTGGATTGCTCTGCAGAGTGCCGGCATGGATTCAAAGGGCCGAATGGCCTCCTTCTGTGCCATAATATTTTATCCCCTCGCTAGTTTTCTCTCTCCTGCTCACAATCATTAGTCAAAAGCAGAAGCCTTGGCTGATTTTTTTCCCCTCACTGCTGCACTGCACCCATTGGGCAGATCGAGCAGCTCAGCACAGCGATGGTTTACCTGGGACGAGAGGGCTGTCCGGTGATGAGAGGCTGTGCAAATTGTGCCTGCACTCTCTGAAATTTAGAAGAATGAGAGGCAAAGTCTTTGAACATCTACAAGATTCTGAAGGGGTTGACAGGATAGACACTGAATCTAGAGCACAGTCTCAGGATAAGCAGCTGATCATTTAGGGCTGAGATAAGGAGAACTTTCATCACTCAGAGGGCTGTGAATCTTTGGAATTCTCTACCCCAGGGCGTTATGGATGCTCCATTGTTGAGTACATTTAAGGCTGGGACAGAGTTTGGTCTTTCAGGTGAATCAAAGGATATGGGAGGGGAGGGAGGCAGGAAAGTGGGGTTGAAGCCAAATATCAGCCACGGTCAGTGGAGCAGGCTCGAGAGTGAATCTGTGGAATTCACTACGCCAGGACGCTGAATAAATTTAAGGAGGAGCTAGACAGAGTTTTAATTAGTAACGGGTTGAAAGGTTATGGGGAGAGGGCGGGAAATTGGAGTTGAGGCCGAAATGAGATCAGCCGTGATTGTACTGAATGGTGGGGCAGGCTCGAGGGGCTGAATTGCCTACTCCTGCTCCTCGTTCTTATGAGGGGCTGAATGATTTAATCCTGCTCCTATTTATGTTCCTGGCTTGTTTCTGCACAGGACGGTGACTCGATCAACAGAGACATCAGAAAAGATGCACACGCTTCACCTTGACCAGGCTGAGTTCTATCTGCAGGTTTTCCTTGTCACGTTTGGCCATGTCCAACTCGATTTCCAGCTGCTGCAGCTCCGTTTGGACGGAGGCGAGGACCCGCTGCGTGTCCTGCGCCCGCTGTGCTTCACGCTGAGCAGTCGCCTGTGCAACAAAAGCAGAATTCAAACTCAGTGGGAATCTGAAACGCAGTGGGGGGGTGGGGGGGAAAGGGAGCAGGGAATTAAGGTAGTTGGCAGAGAACCAGAGGTTGGGTGGAGGGGAGATGAGGAGAATTTTGTTTTAAAACGCAGCGAGTCGTTTCGATCTGGACTGCGTCGCCTGAAAGGGCGGCGGAAGCAGTTTCAAAAGGGGAACTGGATAAATGCTGGGCGGGGACAAAAATTACAGGGTTACAGGGAAAGAGCAGGGGGAGAGTGGGATTAACTGGATAGTTCTTACAAAGAGGTGGCACAGGATTGATGGGCCAAGTGGTTAATTTAAAGACTGGCTCTTTTTAAATGCACATTTGGTACGATTTTTCTCTTGCACTTTGAGGCTTCTCATTGGAACCAGAAGCATTGGGTTTTCCAGTGGCTGGCTGGTCAGTAACCCTGTCTAGCCGCGACCTCACCTTCTCTCTTTCCAGCTGCTTCTGCAGTTCTTCCTCCCGCTGTGCGTTCCTCTGCTCCAGCTGCTTCTCACGTTGGCTGCACGCCTCACGCTCCTCTCCCAGCTTGGCGCGCAGGGCCTCGGCCTGTTTCCGCTCGTGCTGCCTGCCACTCTCCGCCGCGTCGCACTCGCCCTGCAGCCTCAGGCAGCGCTGCTGCTCCACTTCCAGAACCTTCTGCAGCTTCCGGTTCTCCTCCTCCTGCAAGATGAGAAGGAAACAGGCCGGGTGGGGCGAGGACCAGAAAGATCAAGTAACTGCTTCATTTCTGTTCATGTTTGACTATAAGTCATGGCGACAAACCCCATTTCAGCTAAAGACCCATCTGAACTTACTAAATACATTGAAACGTATATCATCTTTAAAAGGATTTTACAAGGTTGGTGCTGAGATGCTCTTTCCCCCTGGCTGGAGCAAGGCGTCACAGTCTCAGGATAAGGGGGTCGGCCACTTCAGACTGAGGTGAGAAGTTTTTTTCACTCAGGAGGTTGTGAATCTTTGGAATTCTTGACCCCAGAGGGCTGTGGATGCTCAGTCATTGAGCATTTTCAAGACTGAGATTGACAAATTTTGGGACACCAAGAGGGAATCAAGGAATATGGGGATTGGGTGAGAACATGGAGTTGAGGTAGATGATCAGCCATGATGGTATTGAACGGTGGAGCAGGCTTGAGGGTCCAAATGGCCTACTCCTGCTCCTATTTCTTACATTCTTATGTTAGGTTCTTACACCACCATTCAAACCAGGCAGGACCTGGGTCAGTTCCAATCCCTGGGCCGTGTCCCATTAACTATTCGCAGTGACGGATGCGCTATATTTGATCTCAACGTTCCCGGTACTAGGAAAGAGAAAGTTGGACAGGGCTCCTGATACAATACTTGCTGGTCATGGTTTGGTGGGCAGCTTGCTCCCTTCTGAGTCAGAAGGTCATGGGTTCAATTCCCACTCCAGAAACACGTGCACATAATCCAGGCCGACATTCCCTGAGCAGACGGGGCCTCGGTTTGACATCTTATCCGAAAGACGGCGCCTTCAACACCACAGCATTCCCTCAGTACAAAGGCGGACGCATCATCCTACACTATGTGCGCGTGTCTCTGGAGTGAGGCTTGAGCCCACAAGCTTTTTGACTCAGGAGGCAAGAGAGAGCTGCCCACAAGAAATCTAACTTGTAATTTATTTATAAGTGTGTCGCTCTTTAAACCTGGAGTCAGTCGGGGACTGCATTTCCCTTACCAACATGCCCCTCGCCTCCACCAGCAGACCTTTCTCTTTCTGCTCTTTTGCCAGAGTTTGGTTTGCTTGTGTTAAATGGTGCTCCAAGCTGAACAGCGCCTGGGAAGAAACGAGAAACACTGCATCACTTTTACTGTCATCTTCTGAAGGGATAGGTGCCTTTTTGACTTCTCTCTGGAAGACAGTGACTCCTCCTGAGCGAATGACTCAATGGGGTCCCCATCGAGAATTTACCTACATATCACTGGGGAGCTGTTCAAATGCACCGCTACGACCCAAACCCAGCTGATACCCTGAACAAGAGAGTAGTTCAGATAAATAATGTAGATGCATTTATGGAGAAAGAAATAGAAGGATATTCTGATGGGGCAAGATGTAGTAGGGTGGGAAGAGGCTCGTGCGGAGCATAAACACCAACTTGGACCAGGTGGGCCGAATGGCCTGTTTCTATGCTGAATGTTATGTGTAATCTGCAGGTTACTGGAAAATGTCTTTTCAAATGCCTGCCCACCATCCACCAACCCAGTCTGCGCATGTAAAGGAGAGGGGAGAGAACTGGATAAACAATGAATCTTACAGAGCAAATCCCCAACCATCAGCATTCAGGCTTCAGCACAGAAAGAAGCCATTTGGCCCATTGTTCCTGTGGCTGTCCAATCAGCTCTTTCCCTGATAGACCTGCAAATTTTCCCCATCAAACTTCTAATTCCACCTTTTCAAGGTTGCTATTAAATCTGCTTCTACTGCCCTTTCAGGCAGCGCATCCCTAATCACAACAATTCGTTTTGCCCTCACGATCGGCCCAGATACCAAACTGGGAAATTCCATCTCGGGCATCCATTGACAAATGTTAACAGCATAGCAATATAACCTCTACACAAGTGAAAGGGTTATTTTTAAATGATTATTTCCCATAGGCTGAGTGGAGGCTATCTTCAGTAAAGTAGGGGCTGTGTTAACACTATGGAAACATAAGGCAGCAAGAGCCCTTCCTTGAAAAATGCGTCTCCTCATCGGACACCGTGCATTAATCTGTAACACTGGGGCTGAGGGGCATTACAACATCACTGGGACATCCCTGCTTCCAAATTCATCATGAAGCCCAGGCCACAGTTTCTTCCAAAACTCAACAATGATTGCCATGAGGAGAGAGTCTTGACAACGGTTTCTTGGTGTCATGAAAATATAATAATTTTCATAATATTATTGTAATCTATTGTAAAGGTAGGTTAATAGTGGGGTTTGGATTACTGTGTGTGTGTGTTTTAATTGAATTGGAGACAGCTGGTCTGGGTGCTTTGAATTATCAAAAGGAAGCTAGGTTTGAATTGCTAAATACGTAAACATGGCTGAAGTTTTAGAATGTGAGGTGTGAAGGGTATTTGCATTTTTAGATGAACCAGAGTTGTGAATTTTAAAGAGATGGTAAAGTGCTACACTTAGTCATAAGAGGCTAAACCAAACAGTGTGTTTATTTTTCCCTAAAGATTACAGATAATATGAGTGCTATGAAAGATTTGTATTATGGAAAAAGTAAAGTTGCAAAGACCTATTGGAACAATGGGATTTACATTAAAAAGGGAGAAACACGTATAATGAAGATGAGGTTATGTGTAAGGAAAGAAGGCATTCTAAGGTCTAGCAAGCGTGAAAAGCCTCCAGCCTCTATGCACCAAGCTACTGTCTCCAGGAACCGAAGCTAAGGGAATTCATTTCAATCCAGGATATTGTGTGCTTTGCCTGGGTCTGTTGAAAACTATGTTGTTTTACTGCTGCCTTAATGGAGGTGTAACTGGGAGCTAGATTAATGAGGGAATTTAGGAGTTGTTATAGTAGTAATTTGTAGAGCTATGTATGTGCTTAAAATCATTTATTTTATTAATAAATGTTTAGTTTTGTAAAAAACCTCGATGGACTTATTACTACTGAATTCAAGGCATGCATCTCAAAATAAAAATACAAATTGCAAAACAGTTGTGGCAGCTGTTTCAAGTTTCCCACTGGGATTTGAGCAGCTCAGCATTTACCATCCGCTGTGTCATAACATTTGGTGACACCTTTAACGTGGAAATTGTCCCATCGCACATCAGAGATGGGGAATACAGCCAGGCAGAAGTGGGAGAATTAAGTTCTGGAATTCCCTCCCTAAACCTTTCTCTCCCGCTTCCTCTTTTAAGAAGCTCCTCAAAACCTACCCATTTGACCAGGCTTTTGCCTCATAGAGCTTAGTGTCAAATTTTGTTTGATAACACTCCTGCAAAGTGCCCTGGGAGGTTTCACTAAGTTCAAGTCACTGTAATAATGCAAATTGTTGTTGAGAATAAGAAGAGAGCACAGCAGAAACAATGAGCGTGGAGGAGGCTTTTGAAATTGAGGAAGAGATTCGGTACGGAGTACCAGTGAATAGGCCCCAAGAATGAAGACGGTTTGAGCATCATTTGTGGGGTGAGTGGGAGGGAGTGGCAAATGGGGCACGAGGCGGTGGTGGGAGGACGACAGTCTTGGAGGTAGCAAAAGGCAAGGATAGGAGGCAGAGGTCTCAAAAAGTCACAGGTCAGCCAAGGGTTGTAGTCCCTCAGCAAGTATTTCCATGCCAAAGTGACCCCCACTTTGAAGGCCCTACCTGCTGCTGCTTGCCACAACCTTTCTCTGCAGCCTCGCGCTCCTCCTGCAGTTGCCTCATGGCTTCCGATTTCTCTGCATCATGTTTCTTCCAACCGTCCACTACCTTCACCAGAGTCTGTCCGCGGAGGGGAAAGAAAGGCAAATATTTGCACACTAAAAAAAACAATGAGAGCACAACTTCATTTTTCTATCAACAGAGAGACCAATGGTTTTGGAGAACCCACATTTTTTTTTCCCCAGCAACATCTGAACCATCTTCTTTTGGTCCTTCTAAGCTCCAAATACTTTGTCCATCACCGCCATTGTGTGAACTTAAGACTCATCCCCTCCATCTCCTACTCTGACAGACTCCTGCTGGCAGCTCAAAGTAGTGAATCCCTCTCCCACTTAGTGTCAGCCATGGCTCAGTGGGCAGTGAACCTGTGTTTCTAGAATCAGAAGGTTGTGGGTTCAAGTCCTACTCCAGACACTCGAGCACAAAAGTCTTAGTTGACTCTCTCAGTGCAGGACTGAGGAAATGCTGCATTGTCGGAGGTGCTGTCTTTTGGATGAGACATTAAAACTGAGGCCCCGACCGCCCTCTCAAGTAGGCATGAAGGATCAAACGGCACTATTTGGGGAGGGGGGGGGGGAGGGGTTAATCCTCTGTGTCCTGGCCAATACTTATCCCTCAATCAACATCACTAGATACAGATTAATTGGTCCCTGCTGTGTGTGGGAGCTTGCAGTGCAGATATTGGAGGCCGCTTTATCCTACAATACAACAGTAACAGCACTTTCAAAGCATTTTGTTGGCTGTACAGCATTGTGAGATGTCCCAAGGTCATAAAGGGTGCTATAGAAAAGTAAGTCTTTCTATCTTTAGGATCTTTTCCTCCTACTTTTAAAACCTGAGTTTGGCATCCTTACTCAGCTCAGCTTACTCTCCTACTCCAGTTAGTAAACAGTACAGAGTGGTTGGGCAGGTATAATTTGATGTAATTCCATGAAACATTGCTGATGCCCTGCATTGTAGGATGTTCATGCCAAAGATTCAGCAGGCTGATTTCTGGGATGAGAGGGTTGTCTTATGGGGAGAGATTGAGTAGAATGGGCCCATATTCTCTGGAGTTAGGAAGAACGAAAGGTTCTCCCATTGAAACGTATAAAATTTACAGAGGGTTTGATAGAGTAGATGCTGAGGGACCATTTCTTCCTGGCTGGAGAGTCTAGAACACGGATTCACGGTCTCAGAATAGGAAGGTCGACCATTTCGGTCCGAGATGAGGAGAAATTTCTTACTCGGGGTTGTGAATCTTTGGAATTCTTTACTGCAGAGGGCTATGGATACTCAGTCATTAAGTGTATTTGACAGTGAGACCGATAGATTTTTGGGCACTAAGAGAATAAAAGGGATATGGGGGGGGCGTCAGGAAAGGGGAGTCCAAATAGAAGGTGGACCTTGATCTTCTGGAATGGTGTAACAGGCTCAAGAGGCGAGATGGGCTAATTCTGCTCCTATTACTTATGGTGAAACAGGCTTGAGGGATTGAGTAACTTACTCCATTCCTAGTCACAGAATCGTTACAGCCAGGAGGCCATTCAGCCCATTGCATCTGCGCCAGCTCTCCAAATGAGCAATGCACCCAGTGCCATTCCCCTACCTTTTGCCCATAACCCTGCACATTCTTCCTTTTCAGATAAGAATCCAATTCCCTCTTGAAAGCCTCAACTGAACCTGCCTCCTCCACACTCTCAGGCAGCTCATTCCAGATCCTAACCACTCGCTGCGTGAAAAAGTTTCTCCTCGTATCTATATGGCTTCCTTTGCTAATTACTTTAAATCTCTGCCCTCTGGTTCTTAATCCTTCCAACAATATCTACTCTTCCCTACCTCTCATGATTTTGAACACCCCAATCAAATCTCCTCTTAACCTTCTCTTCTCAGAGGAAAGTGGTCTCCACATCTTCAACCTATCAACATAACTGAAGCCCCTCATCCCCATTCTCATGAATATTTCTCTAAATGCTTTCACATCTAGTCCTTCATCAGAAGATGGTCTCTTGAGGCCACTGGCACTGCCCACTTCAACTCTCCCCAGTGGTTAGAGGGAGCGCTGCTGAATTTTGGACCCTTCACCCTCGTACCTTATCCAGCTGTTCAATCATGATGTCTTTCTTCCGGTCAGCTGACACTGCCACAGCCAACTGCTGCTGGAGCTCCAAGATCTTGTTCTGCAGGCTCTGAATCTGTTTCTCACAATGCTGAGATTGAACGGGCCAAGAGAAGAGAAAGAACCAATCAGAACTCTGCCTCTAAACAGGTAATCCCCACGGGAAATTCAGAGAGGACCCACATGATTTAATTCCGAGCTTCGGAATGGCAGAGTCAAGAGGACAGGCTGGACAAACCAGACTTAACAGCTACAAAAATAAGGACTTCAGAAGTATACGACAGCAAGAAAGATTTAAAAAGAAATCGGCACTCATATAATGCCTTTTACTTAATTAACAGATGGATTCATGTCTCTAGCTTTTCAAATCTGGCAGGAGGATAAGGTTAGGTGGTGTAGTGGGTAGAGTCCCTGCCTCTGAGCCAGAAGCTCTGGGTTCAAATCCCACGCCAGGACTTGATGGCCAAGGAAGGTGTGTTCAGAATGTGGTCAAATGGGTTGATTATCAACCTGCAAATCCTTCCAATGTGCCTATGGCTGGCGGTAAGAGTGGAAGAGACTCCTGGTCAGCCCTGCTTGATGCATAGTGGCACTCCTCAAGCTATAGCCTCTGCCCTCAGTCTAGCGACCCCGTTCCTGGAAAAGCAAGCTTTGGAAAATAGACGTAACCACATGCTTTGTCTGCCTCATGCATCTCTCGATGCAAGAACTTGTTTAAGTCTAGGAAGGATAAGGGAGGAGTTAGCCAACAAAACGTTAGCTAGGGTATCAGGATAACTCAGTTCTTGCTGTGGTGTCATAGGATCAGTTACATATCAGCCTTTAGTGAGGAAACACCAGATGGACGTGACTCAAATTGACTTTTCTCTTCAGTAATTCTTGTGAGGTATTCAGATCCTTTCTAGAGTCTGAACAAAAAAGCTGCCACTTCAGCGAGACTGAATGTTTATTTACTTGCAAGTACTTTTTTCTTAATGCCTACTAATGAACCTCCCATGAGTTACTGAGAGCAGTTCAGTGGTGTGACTATTTTATGAAGACAGGGACACTACACAATGTATTATTATTATATTGAAGTGTGCCTCGATGCCTCTTTAACAATTAATTTGACATTTATACAGGGCTGCGAGCACAGTAATATATTCCATGCACTACAAAAATTTGATACTGACCCACATAACAAGATATTGGGTGACCAAAGCTTGGTCAAAGTTTAAAGGGGCGCCTTAGAGGAGGAGGGAGAAGCGGAGGGGTTTAGGGAGAGAATACCAGAGCTTAGGGCCCAGGCAGCTGAATGGTGGTCGCCAATGGTGGAGCGATTAAAATCAGGGATGCTCAAGGGGCCAGAATTGGAGGGACACAGAAATCTAGGTTTCTGAATGGTTTTATTTTCAAAAAAGACTCCCATGATGAGTTAGTAGGAGCATTCAGGAACAAGTTTCTTCAATGCACTTGATATAAAATATTCTCTGTCGAGAGATAAAGTGTTTCCAAGGAATTAATGCTTCTTATTAAACTTATAGGAATTAAATCATAAATCCTCTTTAAGCATTGAGAGACAGCAAGGACAACCAACAACTCACTGTCAGATATCCGTGATTCTACACATAAACCACCCGAACCTCTCGATTAGATTCCAGCCTATAACTCACTCCTGGAGTGTCTGTTAATCATATACGAGAGTTCAGCAACAAGTCAGGCATCATGCTGATTGACAAAGCAGCCAGAATCAAAACAAAACTTATTTGATAAAAGCAAAATACTGCCGATGCTGGAAATCAGAAATAAAAACAGAAAACGCCAGAAAAACTCAGCAGGTCCGACAGCATCTGTGGAGAGAGAAAAACAGGAAGGGTCATACAGACTCGAAAGTTAACTCTGTTACTCTTTCCACAGATGCTGTCAGACCTGCTGAGTTTTTCCAGCATTTTCTGTTTTAAAACTTATTTTATATTAGAGGTGATACAGTTTTGTGCAGTCAAGCATTCCCGCACACGCTTTTCTGAAAGTGAGGTGGGGGGGGGGCGAAAATGGTGGTAAATGTTAAGATTCAGTTAGGTCAAAGAGGAAATAATAGCACAAAATTCAGAAGGGAGTTTAAAGTCAGGGCTTGCGTGTGTGGGTTACGCGGCAGACTGGCTGTGACCCGCCAGCTAAGCCCACACTAAAGCCCCGGGGTCACCGGAGGAGAGGTGACTAAAGCCAACCCCCCCGAGCTGCTTTCGGACTGACAGCAAACATCGAGGAGACGGCATCAAGCGTATTCTGCAAAGAGGATTAGAGGGCAGATTGGCTTTCTAAGTACAACCAGCCGGCAGGCTAGGGAGTCAGGGGCTCAAGCCGCTTAGTGCCACGTGAGCTTCTTCCAGGCAGTTTGAGATTATCCAGCAAGGTCATAGAGCGCGGAGAGAGCAACATGTGGCATCAACCCCGATCTCACACTGGCTAGAAATCTGTCAAGAGTTTGAGCACAGTACTTGGTGGAGCTTTAATGTGCGATGACAGTAATTGAGGAAAAACAAAGAGCAAAAGTCTCCACATTTTGCTTCAAAAAGTGCAGCAACTTTAAAAACTTGTTCCACTCTCCTGGTTTAAATACTCCTGTCGGTCGGTCGCTCGCATACAGACTGGCTCTTTGCAGCGCAGTCGTTCAGCGTTCTCAAGACGCTCGGCGATTAAATGTGCCACCTGGCACAGTGCCGGCAGCCAGGATTGCTCTCAGTTTGATCCTCAGGTCAGTTGCTGACTTAAGAATCAAACCACAGACCCCCAAGCTGTCGTCAAGCGGACAGAGGCCCTCGACGCACAACAAGGTATTTTACTGGCACATTCCTGATTTTAATCACTCCACCATGGGCCATCAGCTGCCGGGCCCTAAACCCCGGCATTCCCACCTTAAACCTCTTCTCCTTTAAGAGGCTCCTTAAAACCGACCTTGGCAACCAAGCTTTTGGTCACCTGTCCTAATATCCCACACAGCTCATTTTTGTTTGCTAATGCCCCTGTGAAGTGCCTTGGGACATTTTACGCCGAAAAAACGATGCCACAGAAATGCACGTGGTTGTTGTTGTTGTTGGGAAGCATGAGAGATCCCAGTGGAAGGGATGGGTTCGGAGGAGGTTTTGGAAAAGGCCGGAGAGGTGGAAGGGTTGCTGCTGGGGGCGCCATTCCTTACCTTCCTCCTCGTGCGCTCTTTATCGAGGGTGTCCTTCAAGATCTGACACTCGTAGAGGGAGGATTCGGCCGCCAGCCCCTCTCCCGGCCCCATCCGCATACGGGAATACCGAGGGAAGAGAGCAGCTTCATTCAATCCCACCAGGATGGGCACTGGTGGGGACACAGAGATCTCCTGGAAAGGTTTGGCGCTGAAACAATTAAAACAGGTCATAGAACCACAGAATGGTTGCAGCACAAAAGGAGGCCATTCAGCCCGTCATCTCCATGCCAGCTTTCCGCAAAAGCAACTCAGCTAGTCACACTTCCCTGCCTTTTCCTTGTAGCCCTGGAAACCTCTCTACAGATAATTATCCAGCTCCCTTTTGAAAGCCATGATTGAACCTGACCAGGCAAGGACATAGATATCCTCCCCTGAAGGACCAGATGGGGTTTTTACGACAATCCGGTAGTTTCATAGTCACCATTGCCGAGGCTATTTTTTCTATATCCCAGGTTTATTTAATGAGCTGAATTTGAATTCGCAAAGCTACCATGGTGGGAGCTGAACTCATGTCTTGCAAGTATGAATCCAGGCCTCTGGCTTACTTTTCCGGTAACATAACAATATGCTGCCATACCCGTGGTGGCTTCTGGGCAATATTGGGCATCAAACATGTTCAGTGGCGGCGCTCAGGCCCAGTTCAGGGTGGGAGTTGTGGGGGGGGCTCCGAAAAGGCAGTCTCAGGCCCAAGTTCGGGCGGGCGGGTGGGATATTAGATCTGGGCAGGGCTGAGGGCGAGAGGTCCAGGCTCAGCTGAGGGGTCTCCGCTCCTACGGTTTGTCAGCGACCTCCCCCAACCCCACAGTGCCATCAGCACCCATCACCACACACAGCCCCCCCTCCCCTCCCCTCCCCCCCCCACCCCCACACCCCCCGCCCCATCGCCATGTGTCACTTTTTTTCCCTCCCAGAGTCGGTCACCCTGCTCAGAAGGGGTGTTTGGGACCTTGGACAGCAAGAAGGGAGGAAGTGAAAGGGCAGGTATTACATGTCCTGCATTTGCATGGTAAAGTGGTGAAGTGGGGGGAGGGAGGGGTTGTTAAGGGTGACTGCGGAGTGAACTGGGGCATTATGGAGGGAACAGCCCCTTCAGAATGCTTTTTGCTTTTGTATTGGACCTATTTATTGTTGGAAGTTTCCCTTGATTGGCAGTTCCTTTCATTCATGCCACCCATCAACCCCTGCCCACCAGGAATGAAGCCAAGGCAATCGAACGAATTTTATAATGGGCCCTTAGTTTGACAATGCCACACTGCACTCAGTCATAGCACTCTCTTGCTCGACTCAATCAATTGTGGGTTCAAGACCCCACTCCAGAGACTTGAGCACCTCAAACCAGGCTGACACTCCCCGTGTCAGCGCTGAAAGGGTGCTGCACTGTCATGCAGTTGTGACATTAAACTGAAGGCCCCCGTCTGCCTTCTCAGGTGGATGTAAAAGATCCCACAGCACCATTCAGAAGAGGAGTGGGAGAGTTCTCCCCCGATGCCCTGGCCGATACATATTCCTCAACCAAGGTTACTAAGAAAACAGATTTTCCCGTCATTGTCACACTTGCTGCTTGTGGGATCTTGCTGTGCGCAAATCGGTTTCCTACATTACAGCAGTGACCGCACTTCCACATCATCGGCTTTAGTAAAGGGGGGGTTAAAGTGCTTTGGGACAACCTGAAGTGGTGAAAGGTGCTACAGAAATGCAAATGCTCTTTGTTTGCTCTCCCCAGTCCCCCTACACCCACCATCCCGCCTTTCCCAGGCCTTCTGTTCAGTTTGTGATGGACCTGCCGAGGTCCTTGGAGGGAGAGTGGGAGTCACGGGTGTAAACATTCGCTGGCTCGAGAGACTCGGGGAGTAATTTGCAGCATTACCTGAGGCACCGATCTCCCCACCACCCTCCCCAAAATAACAGGCATTTATTTACAAAGACCCCCTACCCGACCAAGCCGGGTGCTGCTTCAAGGCCATTCACCCACCTGAGTAAAGTGCTGGTGCAGTCACTCTCAAACGAATCATCGTCCCTTTGATCCTCAGCCGCCTTCGGCACCAGTGTTGGCGAGGTCGGACTGACGGCAGCATCTCCTGCAAGAAGGGAACGAGACGACGCCCGTGAAGCAGGGCGACACCCGGGTGAATTTGCTGACGGACACAAGTCAATTTTCAAAGCTGCTGCGCCTTAATCAGGGGCCACTGGAAGCAAGGGCGAGGGGGACCTCCCATTGCCAGTCTCCACAAGGCTGCTCCTAATACCCAATGCTTATTCTCGCCACGGGAAGGGGTGTCTAGCCTCCACTGAGCAGCTCTCTGACTGGCAACGTCTCCACCCCAAGCCTGACAGCATTGCTGCTTTCTGTAACCCCTGGTGCCTTTTCAGCCACGAAAGTGAAAAAGCAAAGGGGGTGCGGCAGGAAAGTACATCCCTGCCATGGTTTCCTGCCATGGCATTGACCCTGTGCCTACTTTCCCATCAAGCATCAGTCCACGAAGCACGGCTGAATACTCACTGTAGGTGAGCTCCTGAGAGAGCTTCAACATGTTCTGTAGGTGGGACCGCACCAACTCCATCTCCGAAACGTGCCTGGGTCCAACCTGAGGGGAACAATGGGCAGCTTGAGCAAGGGGGGGGTTAAACCTCTCCAAGGGCGGTTTAGTGGTTACGTTATTGGTTCGAGTAATCGCGAGGCCTGGTCTGTTAACTCAAGTACAAGCCCTGGCGCTACAGTTCGAGAACCGGAATCAGATTTAATCGAGTATGGAAATAAACGAGCTGGGAATGAGTAAAAAGAGCGAGTGTGAATGTGTCGAATCCAACAGGCTAATTCCTTCAGTAAGGGAAGAAAACTTGGAACCCGCTGTGGGCCTATCCCACACCGAGGCGATTCTTAACTGCCCCCAGAAGTGGCCGAGCGAGGCCCACACAGGGGCACACCAACTAGGGACGGGTAATAAATCCCAGCCTTGCTAGCAACGCCCACAGCCTGAGAAGGGATAACTTAAAAAGTATTACTGGACAGCAGAGGAAGCTGGACGTGCACTGCTCAGAATTGCGGTTATTCACTCCTGCAAGTGCAGTGACAAAGCCCAGAGACACACGGTGCACACGTTCAAAACCAGCAGGACTCCATTGACCAGCGGCAGCATTTTCACTCCAGCTGGGTGGGGTCTTTCTGTGCAAGGTCACACGCATTGCTGATGATTCATTACATCGAGCACATCACAGGAAGCCCCGCTGTGTCAAATCGCTCATCCCGTCCAGAGTGAGGTGCCTAAACCTTGGACCTTCCCAACTGAAAATAACCTCTTTGGATTTAGGTAGCTAGAAACTAAGATCACAGAAACAGGCCATTCGGCCCAACTGGTCCATGCTGGTTTATACTCTACATCAGCCACCTCCTACCCTGCGTCATCACACCCAAGTGACATATCCTTCTATTCCCTTCTCCCTCATGTGGTTTAAATGCATCTAAAGGTATTCGTATCAACGGCTGCCTGTGGTGGTTAAGAGGCTGCATCCCCACAGGAGAAAAAGCGCAGTCCATAGCGGGCAATGCTTGGTCTGGGCACTCAGAAGGATGGTGCTGGGTTTCTGAGTGGCATCGGATGATGAGGAAAGACTGACGGCGAAGGGCCGGACAGAAGCAGAATTACCTTTGCCCCATTGCTGCCTTCCCCCTTTCTTGGCAGTCTCTGGGTCATCTCCGCAGCAGGTTCTTCCAGCTCAGGGGATGCCAGCTGTCCGGGTGCCTCCTTGGCAAATTGGACGGATTTCGGGTGGCGGGAGGTGGCGGTATCAGGGGGGCCCTCAGAAGCCACGTCCCGCAGGAGGCCAGGTCTGGCGCGGCTCCGGGTGTTGGCAGCCAGCTTGGGCAGGGGCTCAGGGGGTTGGGTGCGGGAGTGAGGCCCAGGGAGGGCAGGGTTGCGCCGATCGCCGTGGACCGACGCCTCTTTGCGCTCGGTGGTGACCCGTTTGGAGGGGGAGCGGGGGGAGCGAGGGGAGCCCGGGGGCTGCGTGCTGGGGGCCGCCCACTGTTCCATCTGCAGCGACGCATACAGCCTGGTCGTGGCCTCGGACGAGGGGGCGAGGGTGGCACGGGGGCTGCTGGGCAGAGAGCGGGCCACAGCGGCCGAGGCCGAGCGATCAAAGCAGGGCACGGTGGCGGCTGTGGCCCAGGCAGCACGCGGGCTGGCAGGGGCAGAGCTGGGCGCAGACGCGGGCAGGGGCTCGACATCACTCATCAGATCCTCGGATCGAATCGGGGAATCCATCGCCCGGTAACGTCTGGTCGAAGCCAAGTGAGAATCCCTCTGCATCACACGTGGGCCTCACGCTCCCGATCCCGATCTGTCAGCAGGAAATAGGTTTGAAGATGTTACTACAGGAGATTATTAATGAGCTTCACGCTGATTAAAAAATTAACTACCATGTGGCGAGACAAACTCCAGACTCCAAGTGCCCCCTCTCCTTTACTCCCTCCCCAACACCACTGTCCCCACCCTTTACACCTCTCCCTTAATCCTCCATCCCTCCCCATCTCCACCATCCTCCCCCCTCACC
>NW_027597890.1:0-61242 GCF_964194155.1 Cetorhinus maximus
CACCCCTCCCTATCTCTGTAACCTCCTCCAGTCCCTACAAACCTCCCTATCTCTGTAATCTCCTCCAGCCCCTAAAACCCACCCTATCTCTGCAACCTCCTCCACTCCCTACAAACCTCCCTATCTCTGTAATCTCCACCAGCCCCTACAACCCTCCCTATCTCTGTAACCTCCTCCTGCCCCAAAACCCTCCCTATCTCTGTAACCTCCTCCAGCCCCTACAACCCTCCCTCTCAATGTAACCTCCTCCAGCCCCACAACCCTCCCTATCTCTGTAACCTCCTCCAGCCCCTACAATCCTCCCTATCTCTGTAACCTCCTCCAGCCACTACAACCCTCCCTCTCAATGTAACCTCCTCCAGCCCCACAACCCTCCCTATCTCTTTAACCTCCTCCAGCCACAACAATCCTCCCTATCTCTGTAACCTCCTCCAGCCCCACAACATTCCAATCTCTGTAAACTCCTCCAGCCCCTACAACCCATCCCTATCACTGAAACCTCCTCCAACCCCAAAATCCTCCCTATCTCTGTAACCTCCTCCAGCCCCACAGACCTCCCAATCTCTCTAACCTCCTCCAGCCCCTACACCCCTTTCTATCCCCGTAAACTCCACCAGCCACACAACCCTCCCTATCTCTGTAACCTCCTCCAGCCCCACAATCCTCCCTATCTCTGTAACCTCCTCCAGACACTACACCCCTCCCTATCTCCGTAATCACCTCCAGGCCCTACAACCCTCCTTATCTCTGTAACCACCTCCAGCCCCCTACACTCCTCCCTATCTCTGTAACCTCCACCAGCCCCTACAACCCTCCCTATCTCTGTAACCACCTCCAGCCACACAACCCTCCCTATCTCTGTAACCACCTCCAGCCCCTACACCCCTCCCTATCTCTGTAACCTCCTCCAGTCCAACACCCCTCCCTATCTCTGTAACCTCCTCCAGCCCCTACACCCCCCCATCTCTGTAACCTCCTCCAGCCCCACAACCCTCCTTATCTCTGTAAACTCCTCCAGCGCCTACACTCTCCCTATCTCTGTAACCTCCTCCAGACCCAAACCCCTCCCAAACTAAGTAACCTCCTCAAGCCCCTACACCTTTCCCTATCTCTGTAACCACCTCCAGCCCCAACACCCCTCCCTATCTCTGTAACCACCTCCAGCCCCACAACCCACCCTATCTCTGTAACCTCCTCCAGCACCAACACCCCTCCCTATCTCTGTAACCTCCTTCAGCCCCACAACCCTCCCTATCTCTGTAACCTCCTCCAGCCCCTACAACCCTCCCTATCTCTGTAACCTCCTCCAGCCCCTACAAACCTCCCAATCTCTATAACCTCCACCAGCCCCTACACCCCTCCCTATCTCTGTAACCTCCTCCAGCCCCTACATCCCTCCCTATCTCTGTAACCTCCTCCAGCCCCTACAACCCTCCCTATCTCTGTAACCGCCTCCATCCCCACAACCCTACCTATCTCTGTAACCTCCTCCAACACCTACAACTCCAGGCTGACAACCCTCCCTATCTCTGTAACTTGACCCAGCCCCTACAACCCTCCCTATCTATGTAAACTCCTCCAGTCACTACAACCCTCGCTATCTCTGTAAACTCCTCCAGCCCCTACAACCCTCCATATCTCCGTAAACTCCTCCAGCCTCTACAACCCTCCCTATCTCTGTAATCTCCTCCAGCCCCTACAACCCTCACGATTTCTGTAACCTGCTCCAGGCCCTACAACCCTCCCTATCTCTGTAACCTCCTCCAGCCCCACAACCCTCCCTATCTCTGTAACCTCCTCCAGCCCCTACACCCATCCCTACACTTTAACCTCTTCCAACCCCAAAACCCACCCAATCTCTGTCACCTCCTCCAGACCCTACAACACACCCTATCTCTGTTACCTCCTACAACCCCTACAACCCTCCCTATCTCTGTAACCTCCTACAGGCCCACAACCCTCCCTATCTCTGTAACCTCCTCCAGCCCATAAGTTCTCCTTATCTCTGTAACCTCCTCCAGCCCCGCAACCCTCCCTATCTCTGTAACTTCCACCAGCCACCAAAACCCTCCCTACCTCTGTAACCACCTCCAGCCCCACAACCCTCCCTATCTCTGTAACCTCCTCCAGCAACTACAACCCACCATATCTCTGTAACCTCCTCCAGCCCCTAAAACACTCCCTATCTCTGTAACCTCCCCCAGCCCCACAACCCTCCCTATCTCTGTTACCTCCTCCAGCCCTACACCCCTCTCTATCTCCGTAAACTCCTCCAGCCCCACAACCCTCCATATCTCTGTAACCTACTCCAGCCCCTACAAACCTCCCTATCTCTGTAACCTCCTCCAGCCCCTACACTCTCCCTATCTCTGTAACCTCCTCCAGACCCAAACCCCTCCCTAACTCAGTAGCCTCCTCAAGCCCCTACAACCCTCCCTATCTCTGTAAACACCTCCAGCCCCTACAACCCTCCCTATCTCTGTAAACTCCTCCAGCCCCACAACACTCCCTATCTGTGTAACCACCTCCAGCCCCAAGACCCGTCCCGATCTCTGTAACCTCCTCCAGCCTCACAACCCTCCCTATCTCTGTAACCTCCTCCAGCCCCTACACCTCTCCCTATCTCTGTAACCTCCACCAGCCCCTACACCTTTCCCTATCTCAGTACCCTCCTCCAGCCCCTACTCCCCTCCCTATCTCTGTAACCTCCTCCAGCCCCAAAACCCTCCCTAACTCTGTAACCCCCTCCAGCCCCTACAAGTCTCCCTATCTCTGTAACCTCCTCCAGTCCCTACAAACCGCCCTATCTCTGTAATCTCCTCCAGCCCCTACAATCCTCCCTATCTCTGTAACCTCCTCCAGTCCTTACAAACCTCCCTATCTCTGTAATCTCCACCAGCACCTACAACCCTCCCTATCTCTGTAACCTCCTCCAGTCCTTACAAACCTCCCTATCTCTGTAATCTCCACCAGCCCCTACAACCCTCCCTATCTCTGTAACCTCCTCCAGTCCCTACACCACTCCATATCTCAGTAACCTCCTGCAGGCATTACAGCCCTCCCTCTCAATGTAACCTCCTCCAGCCCCCAAAACCCTCCCTATATCTGTAACCTCCTCCAGCCCCTACAGTCCTCCCTATCTCTCTAACCTCCTCCAGCCCCACAACCCTCCCTATCACTGTAATCTCCTCCAGCCCCTACAACCCTCCCTCTCAATGTAACCTCCTCCAGCCCCACAACCCTCCCTATCTCTGTAACCTCCTCCAGCCCCAACAATCCTCCCTATCTCTGGAACCTCCTCCAGCCCCACAACATTCCAATCTCTGTAAACTCCTCCAGCCCCTACAACCCATCCCTATCACTGAAACCTCCTCCAACCCCAAAATCCTCCCTATCTCTGTAACCTCCTCCAGCCCCACAGCCCTCCCAATCTCTCTAACCTCCTCCAGCCCATACAACACTCCCTACCTCTGTAACTTCCTCCAGGCCGACAACCCTCCCCATCTCTGTAACATCCTCCAGCGCTACAATCCTCCCTGTCTCTTTAACTTCCCCCAGCCCCTACAAGCCTCCCTATCCCTGTAACCTCCTACAGCCCCTACAGCCCTCCCTATCTCTGTAACCTCCTCCAGTCCCTACAACCCTCCCTATCTCTGTAAACCCCTCCAGCCCCACAACCCTCCCTATCTCTGTAACCTCCTCCAGCCCCAACACCCCTCCCGTTCTCTGTAACCTCCCCCAGCCCCACAACCCTCCCTATCTCTGTAACCTCCTCCAGCCCCTACAACCCTCCCAATCTCTATAACCTCCACCAGCCCCTACACCCCTCCCTATCTCTGTAACCTCCTCCAGCCCCTACATCCCTCCCTATCTCTGTAACCTCCTCCAGCCCCTACAACCCTCCCAATCTCTCTAACCTCCTCCAGCCCCTTCAACCGTCCCTAACTCTGTAATCTCCTCCAGGCCGAAAACCCTACCTATCTCTGTAACATCGTCCAGCCACACAACCCTCCCTATCTCTGTAACTTCCCCCAGCCACTACAACCCTCCCTATCTATGTAAACTCCTCCAGCCCCTACAACACTCCCTATCTCTGTAACCTCCTACAGCCCCTACTCCCCTCCCTATCTCTGTAACCTCCTCAAACTCATACAAACCTCCCTATCTCTGTAACCTCCTCCAGTCCTACAACCCTCCCTATCTCTATAACCTGCCCCAGCACCTACAACACTCCCTATCTCTGTAACCTCCTCCAGACCCTACAACACACCCTAACTCTGTAACCTCCTCCAGCCCCCACAACCCTCCCTATCTCTGTAACCTCCTCCAGCCCCTACATCCCTCCCTATCTCTGTAACCTCCTCCAGCCCCACAACCCTCCCTATCTCTGTAAACTCCTCCAGCGCCTACACTCTCCCTATCTCTGTAACCTCCTCCAGACCCAAACCCCTCCCAAACTCAGTAACCTCCTCAAGCCCCTACAACCCTCCCTATCTCTGAAACCACCTCCAGCCCTAACACCCTTAACTATCTCTGTAACCTCCTCCAGCCCCAATACCCCTCCCTATCTCTGTAACCTCCTCCAACCCCTACAACCCTCCCTATCTCTGTAACCTCCTCCAGCCCCTACATCCCTCCCTATCTCTGTAACCTCCTCCAGCCCCTACAACCCTCCCTATCTCTGTAACCTCCACCAGCCCCTACAACCCTCTCTATCTCTGTAACCTCCTCCAGCCCCTACAACCCTCCCTATCTCTGTAACCTCCTCCAGCCCCTACAACCCTCCCAATCTCTCTAACCTCCTCCAGCCCCTTCAACCGTCCCTCACTCTGTAACCTCCTCCAGGCCAAAAACCCTCCCTATCTCTGTAACATCGTCCAGCCCCTACAACCCTCCCTATCTCTGTAACCTCCTCCAGCCTCTACACCCCTCCCTATCTATGTAAACTCCTCCAGCCCCTACAACCCTCCCTATATTTGTAATCTCATCCAGCCCCTACAACCCTCCCTATCTCTGTAACCTGCTCCAGGCCCTACACCCCTCCCTATCTCTGTAACCTCCTCCAGCCCCTACAACCCTCCCTATCTCTGTAATCTCCTCCAGTCCCCACAACCCTCCGTATTTCTGTAAACTCCTCCAGCCCCACTAAACCCGTCCCTATCTCTGTAACCTCCTCCAGGCCCTACACCTCTCCCTACACTTTAACCTGCTCCAACCCCAAAACCCTCCCTATCTCAGTAACCTCCTCATAGCCCCACAAACCTCCCTATCTCTGTAACCTCCTCCAGGCCAACAACCCTACCTATCTCTGTAACATCCTCCAGCCCCTACACCCCTCCCTATCTCTGTAACTTCCCCAGCCCCTACAAGACCCTCTATCTATGAAAACTCCTCCAGCCCCACAACCCTCCCTATCTCTGTAACCGCCTCCAGACCCACAACCCTACCTATCTCTGTAACCACCTCCAGCCACTACACCCCTCCCTATCTCTGCAACCTCCTCCAGCCCCACAACCCTCCCTAACTCTGTAACCTCCTCCAGCCCCACAACCCTCCCTATCTCTGCAACCTCCTCCAGCCCCACAACCCTCCCTAACACTGTAACCTCCTCCAGCCCCACAACCCTCCCTATCTCTGTAAACTCCTCCAGCGCCTACACTCTCCCTATCTCTGTAACCTCCTCCAGACCCAAACCCCTCCCAAACTAAGTAACCTCCTCAAGCCCCTACACCTTTCCCTATCTCTGTAACCACCTCCAGCCCCAACACCCCTCCCTATCTCTGTAACCTCCTCCAGCCCCACAACCCACCCTATCTCTGTAACCTCCTCCAGCACCAACACCCCTCCCTATCTCTGTAACCTCCTCCAGCCCCACAACCCTCCCTATCTCTGTAACCTCCTCCAGCCCCTACAACCCTCCCTATCTCTGTAACCTCCTCCAGCCCCTACAACCCTCCCAATCTCTATAACCTCCACCAGCCCCTACACCCCTCCCTATCTCTGTAACCTCCTCCAGCCCCTACATCCCTCCCTATCTCTGTAACCTCCTCCAGCCCCTACAACCCTCCCAATCTCTCTAACCTCCTCCAGCCCCTTCAACCGTCCCTAACTCTGTAATCTCCTCCAGGCCGAAAACCCTCCCTATCTCTGTAACATCGTCCAGCCACACAACCCTCCCTACCTCTGTAACTTCCCCCAGCCCCTACAACCCTCCCTATCTATGTAAACTCCTCCAGCCCCTACAACCCTCCCTATCTCTGTAATCTCATCCAGCCCCTACAACCCTCACGATTTCTGTAACATCCTCAAGCCCCTACACCCCTCCCTATCTCTGTAACCACCTCCAGCCCCAACACCCCTCCCTATCTCTGCAACCTCCTCCAGCCCCACAACCCTCCCTATCTCTGTAACCTCCTCCAGCCCCAACACCCCTCCCTATCTACGTAACCTCCTCCAACCCCAAAACCCTCCCTATCTCAGTAACCTCCTCATAGCCCCACAAACCTCCCTATCTCTGTAACCTCCTCCAAGCCGACAACCCTCCCTATCTCTGTAACATCCTGCAGCCCCTACACCTCTCCCTATCTCTGTAACCTCCGGCAGCCCCTCAAACTTCCCTATCTCTGTAACATCCTCCAGCCCCACAACCCTCCCTATCTATGAAAATTCCCCAGCCCCTACAAGACCCTCTATCTATGAAAACTCGTCCAGCCCCACAACCCTCCCTATCTCTGAAACTTCGCCCAGCCCCTACAACCCTCCCTATCTATGTAAAATCCTTCAGCCCCTACAACACTCCTTATCTCTGTAACCTCCTACAGCCCCTACACCCCTCCCTATCTCTGTAACCTCCTCCAGCCCCACAACCATACCTATCTCTGTAACCTCCTCCAGCCCCTACAACTCCAGGCTGACAACCCTCCCTATCTCTGTAACTTGACGCAGCCCCTACAACCCTCCCTATCTATATAAACTCCTCCAGTCACTACAACCCTCGCTATCTCTGTAAACTCCTCCAGCCCCTACAACCCTCCATATCTCCGTAAACTCCTCCAGCCTCTACAACCCTCCCTATCTATGTAATCTCCTCCAGCCCCTACAACCCTCACGATTTCTGTAACCTGCTCCAGGCCCTACAACCCTCCCTATCTCTGTAACCTCCTCCAGCCCCTAAAACTCTCCCTATCTATGGAACCATCTCCAGCCCCACAACCCTCCCTATCTCTGTAACCTCCTCCAGCCCCTCCATCCCTCCCTATCTCTGTAACCTCCCCCAGCCTATACAAACCTCCCTATCTCTGTAACCTCCTCCAGTACCACAACCCTCCCTATCTCTGTAACCACCTCCAGCCCCTAAAACCCTCCCTATCTCTGTAACCTCCTCCAGCCCCGACAACCCTCCCTATCTCTGTAACCTCCTCGAGCCCCACAACCCACCCAACTCTGTAACCACCTGCATCCCCTAAAAACCCTCCCTATCTCTGTATCCTCCTCCAGTCCCTACAACCCTCCCTATCTCTGTAACCTCCTACAGTCCATACAACCCTCCCTATCTCTGTAACCTCCTCCATCCCTACAACCCTCCCTATCTCTGTAACCTCCTCCAGCCCCTCCAAACCTCCCTATCTCTGTAACCTCCTCCAGTCCCTACAAACTTCCATATCTCTGTAATCTCCCAAAGCCCCTACAACACTCCCTATCTCTGTAAACTCCTCCAGTCCCTACAAACTTCCCTATCTCTGTAATCTACATCAGCCCCTACAACCCTCCCTATCTCTGTAACCTCCTCCAGCCCCTACACCCCTCCCTATCTCTGTAACCTCCTCCAGCCCCCACAACCCTCCCTATCTCTGTAACCTCCGCCAACACCTACACACCTCCCGATCTCTGTAACGTACTCCAGCCCCACAACCCTCCTTATCTCTGTAACCACCTCCAGCCCCTAAAAACCCTCCCTATCTCTGTAACCTCCTACAGCCCCTACAGCCCTCCCTATCTCTGTAACCTCCTTCAGCCCCTACAACCCTCCCTATCTCTGCAACCTCCTCCAGCCCCTACAACCCT
Organism: Cetorhinus maximus; assembly: GCF_964194155.1. Taxonomy (NCBI): domain Eukaryota; kingdom Metazoa; phylum Chordata; class Chondrichthyes; order Lamniformes; family Cetorhinidae; genus Cetorhinus; species Cetorhinus maximus. The sequence goes on from NW_027597890.1 coordinate 8,065, forward strand.
CCCTATGTCTGTAACCTTCTCCAGTCCCTACAACCCTCCCTATCTCTGTAACCACCTCCAGACCCACAACCCTCCCTATCTCTGTAACCTCCTCCAACCCCAGAGCCCTCCCTATCTCTGTAACCTCCACCAGTCCCACAACCCTCCCTATCTCTGTAACGTCCTCCAGCCCCTACAACCCTCCCTCTCACTGCAACCTTCTCCAGCCCCTACACCCCTCTCTATCTCTGTAACCTCCGCCAGCCCCTACACCCCTCTCTATCCCACTAAACTCCTCCAGCCCCACAACCCTCCCTATCTCTGTAACCACCTCCAGCCACTACACCCCTCCCTATCTCTGTAAACTTCTGCAGCTCCACAACCCTCCCTATCTCTGTAATATCCTCCAGCCCCGACACCTCTCCCTATCTCTGTAACCTCCTCCAGCCCCAAACACCTCCCTATCTCTGTAACCTCCACCAGCCCCTATAACCCTTCCTATCTCTGGAACCACCTCCAGCCCCACAACTCTACCTATCTCTGTAACCTCCTCCAGCCCCTACAACCCTCCCTATCTCTGCAACCTCCTCCAGCCCCACAACCCTCCCTAACTCTGTAACCTCCTCCAGCCCCTACACCCCTCCCTATCTCTGTAACCTCCTCCAGCCCCTACACCCTCCCTATCTCTGTAACCTCCTCCAGCCCCTACACCGCTCCCTATCTCTGTAACCTCCACCAGCCCCAAACCCCTCCCTAACTCTGTAACCTCCTCCAGCCCCTACAACCCTCCCTATCTCTGTAACCTCCACCAGCCACTACAACCCTCCCTATCTCTGTAAACTCCTCCAGCCCCTAAAACCCTCCCTATCTATGGAACCAGATCCAGCCCCAAACCCCTCCCTATCACTGTAACCTCCTCCAGCCCCTAAGACCCTCCCTATCTCTGTAACCTCCTCCAGCAACTACAACCCTCCCTATCTCTGTAACCTCCTCCAGCCCCACAACCCTCCCTATCTCTGTAACCTCCTCCAGCCCCACAACCCTACCTTTCTCTTAACCTCATACAGCCACTACAACCCTCCCTCTCAATGTAACCTCCTCGAGCCCCTAAAACCCTCCCTATCTCTGTAACCTCCTCCAGTCACTACAACCCTCCCTATCTCTGTAACCTCCTACAGCCCGTACACGCCTCCCTATCTCTGTAATCTCCTCCAGCCCATTCAACCCTCCCTATATGTGTTTTTCTCCTCCAGTCCTACAAACCTCCCTATCTCTGTAATCTCCTCCAGCCCCTACAACCCTCCCTATCTCTGAAACCTCCTCCAGTCCAACAACCCTCCCTATCTCTGTTACCTCCTCCAGCTCCCTACAACCCTCCCTTTCTCTGTAACCCCCTCCAGTCCTACAACCCTCCCTATCTCTGTAACCTCCTCCAGTCCCTGCACCCCTCCCCATCTCTGTAACCTCCAGCCCCACAACCCTAACTACCTCTGTAACCTCCTCCAGCCGCTACAACCCTCCCAATCTCTGTAACCTCCTCCAGCCCCACAACCCACCCTATCTCTGTAACCTCCTCCAGTCCCACAACCCTCCCTATCTCTGTAACCTCCTCCAGCCCCTACACCCCTCCCTATCTCTGTAACCTCCTCCAGCCCCTGCAGCCCTCCCTATCTCTGTAATCTCCTCCAGTCCTACAACCCTCCCTATCTCTGTGACATCCTGCAGCCCCCTACAACCCTCCCTATCTCTGTAACCTCCAACAGCCCCTATAACCCTCCCTATCTCTGTAACCTCCAACAGCCCCTACAACCCTCCCTATCTCTGTAACCTCCAACAGTACTATAGCCCTCCCAGTCTCTGTAAACTCCTTCTGCCCCTACAACCCTCCCTATCTCTGTAAACTCCTCCAGTACCTACAACCCTCCCTATCTCTGTAACCTCCTCCAGTTCCAACGACCCTCCCTATTTCTGTAACCTCCTCCAGCCCCCTACAACCCTCCCTCTCTCTGTAATCTCCTCCAGCCCATACAACCCTCCCTATCTCTGTAACCTCCTCCAGACCCTACAACCCTCCCTCTCTCTGTACCTCCTCCAGCCCATACAACTCTCCCTATCTCTGTAACCTCCTACAGGCCCACAACCCATCCTATCTCTGCAACCTCCTCCAGACCTACAACCCTCCCTCTCTCTTAAACCTCCTCCAGCCCATACAACCCTCCGTTTCTCTGTAACCTCCTCCAACACCTAGAACCCTCCCTCTATCTGTAACCTCCTCCAGCCCCTACAACCCTCCCGATCTCTGTAACCTCCTCCAGCACCTACACCCCTCCCTATCTCTGTAACCTCCTCCAGTCCCTACAACCGTCCCTATCTCTGTAACCTCCTCCAGCCCCCTACAACCCTCCCTATCTCTGTAACCTCCTCCAGCCCCTACAACCCTCCCTATCTCTGTCACCTCCTCCAGCCCCGACAACCCTCCCTATCTCAGTAACCTCCTCCAGGCCCTACAACCCTCCCTATCTCTGTCACCTCCTCCTGCCCCGACAACCCTCCCTATCTCTGTAACCTCCTTCAGCCCCTACAACCCTCCCTATCTCTGTCACCTCCTCCAGCCCCGACAACCCTCCCTATCTCTGTAACCTCCTCCAGTCTCTACAACCTTCCCTATTTCTGTAACCTCCTCCAGCCCCTACAACCCTCCCTCTCTCTGTAACCTCCTCCAGTCCTACAACCCTCCCTATCTCTGTAACCTCCCCCCGCCCCTACAACCCTCCCTATCTCTGTAACCTCCTCTAGCCCCTCCAAACCTCCCTATCTCTGTAACCTCCTCCAGTCCCTACAAACTTCCATATCTCTGTAATCTCCCAAAGCCCCTACAACACTCCCTATCTCTGTAAACTCCTCCAGTCCCTACAAACTTCCCTATCTCTGTAATCTCCATCAGCCCCTACACCCCTCCCTCTCAGCGTAACCTCCTCCAGTCCCTACACCCCTCCCTATCTCTGTAACCTCCTCCAGCCCCTACAACCCTCCCTATCTCGGTAACCTCCTCCAGCCCCACAACCCTCCCTATCTCTGTAACCTCCTCCAGCCCCCTACAACCCTCCCTTTCTCTGTAACCCCCTGCAGTCCTACAACCCTCCCTATCTCTGTAACCTCCTCCAGCCCCACAACCCACCCTATCTCTGTAACCTCCTCCAGCCCCACAACCCTCCCTATCTCTGTAACCTCCTCCAGCCCCTACACCCCTCCCTATCTCTGTAACCTCCTCCAGCCCCTGCAGCCCTCCCTATCTCTGTAATCTCCTCCAGTCCCTACAACTCTCCCTATCTCTGTAACCTCCTCCAGTCCTACAACCCTCCCTATCTCTGTGACATCCTGCAGCCCCCTGCAACCCTCCCTATCTCTGTAACCTCCAACAGCCCCTATAAGCCTCCCAATCTCTGTAACCTCCTCCACCCCCTACAGCCCTCCCTATCTCTGTAACCTCCTCCAGCCCCTACAATCCTCCCTATCTCTGTAACCTCCAACAGCCCATACAACCCTCCCTATCTCTGTAACCTCCAACAGTACTATAACCCTCCCAGTCTCTGTAAACTCCTTCTGCCCCTACAACCCTCCCTATCTCTGTAAACTCCTCCAGTACCTACAACCCTCCCTATCTCTGTAACCGCCTCCAGATCCAACGACCCTCCCTATTTCTGTAACATCCTCCAGCCCACTACAACCCTCCCTCTCTCTGTAACCTCCTCCAGCCCATACAACCCTCCCTATCTCTGTAACCTCCTCCAGACCCTACAACCCTCCCTCTCTCCGTACCTCCTCCAGCCCATGCAACTCTCCCTATCTCTGTAACCTCCTACAGGCCCACAACCCTTCCTATCTCTGTAACATCCTCCAGCCCCTACAACCCTCCCTATCTCTGTTACCTCCTACAGCCCCACAACCCTCCCTATCTCTGCAACCTCCTCCAGACCTACAACCCTCCCTCTCTCTTTATCCTCCTCCAGCCCATACAAACCTCCGTTTCTCTGTAACCTCCTCCAACACCTAGAACCCTCCCTCTATCTGTAACCTCCTCCAGCCCCTACAACCCTCCCTATCTTTGTAACCTCCTCCAGCCCCAACAACCCTCCCTATCTCTGTCACCTCCTGCAGCCCGGACAACCCTCCCTATCTCTGTAACCTCGTCCAGCCCCACATCCCTCCCTATCTCTGTAAACTGCTCCAGCCCCTACAACCCTCCCTATTTCTGTATCCTCCTCCAGCCCCACAACCCTCCCTATCTCTGTAACCTCCTCCAGCCCCTACACCCCTCCCTATCTCTGTAACCTCCTCCAGCCCCGACAACCCTCCCTATCTCTGTAACCTCCTTCAGCCCCTACAACCCTCCCTATCTCTGTCACCTCCTCCAGCCCCGACAACCCTCCCTATCTCTGTAACCTCCTTCAGCCCCTACAACCCTCCCTATCTCTGTCACCTCCTCCAGCCCCGACAACCCTCCCTATCTCTGTAACCTCCTCCAGTCTCTACAAACTTCCCTATTTCTGAAACCTCCTCCAGCCCCTACAACCCTCCCTCTCTCTGTAATCTCCTCCAGTCCTACAACCCTCCCTATCTCTGTAACCTCCCCCCGCCCCTACAACCCTCCCTATCTCTGTAACCAGGCAGTGTGTGTGTGTAACACTCGCCAGGCGTGTGTGTGTCTAACACTCGCCAGGCAGTGTGTGTGTCTAACACTCACCTGGCAGTTTGTGTGTCTAACACTCGCCAGGCAGTTTGTGTGTCTAACACTCGCCAGGCGTGTGTTTGTCTAACAATCGTCAGGCAGTTTGTGTGTCTAACACTCACCAGGCAGTTTGTGTGTCTAACACTCGCCAGGCGTGTGTTGGTCTAACAATCGTCAGGCAGTTTGTGTGTTTAACACTCGCCAGGCAGTGTTTGTGTCTAACACTCGCCAGGCAGTGTGTGTGTCTAACACTCGCCAGGCAGTGTGTGTGTCTAACACTCGCCAGGCAGTGTGTGTGTCTAACACTCACCAGGGAGTGTGTGTGTCTAACACTCGCCAGGCAGCGTGTGTGTGTCTAACACTCGCCAGGCAGTGTGTGTGTCTAACACTCGCCAGGCAGTGTGTGTGTCTAACACTCACCAGGCAGTGTGTTTGTCTAACACTCGCCAGGCAGTTTGTGTGTCTAACAGTTGCCAGGCAGTGTGTGTGTCTAACACTCGCCAGCCAGTGTATGTGCCTAACACCCACCAGTCAGTACGTGTGTCTAACACTCGCCAGGCAGTGTGTGTGTCTATCACTCACCAGGCAGTGTGTGTGTCTAACACTCACCAGGCAGTGTGTGTGTCTAACACTCGCCAGGAGTGTGTTTGTCTAACACTCGCCAGGCAGTGTGTGTGTGTCTAACACTCGTCAGGCAGTGTGTGTGTCTAACACTCACCAGGCAATGTGTGTGTCTAACACTCGCCAGGCAGTGTGTGTGTCTAACACTTGCCAGGCAATGTGTGTGTCTAACACTCGCCAGGCAATGTGTGTGTCTAACACTCGCCAGGCATTGTGTGTGTCTAACACTCGCCAGGCAGTGTGTGTGTCTTGCACTCGCCAGGCAGTTTGTGTGTCTAACACTCACCAGGCATTGTGTTTGTCTAACACTCGGCAGGCAGTGTGTGTGTCTTACACTCGCCAGGCAGTGTGTGTGTCTAACACTCGCCAGGCATTGTGTGTGTCTTACACTCGCCAGGGAGTGTGTGTGTCTAACACTCGCCAGGCAGTGTGTGTGTCTAACACTCGCCAGGCAGTGTGTGTGTCTAACACTCGCCAGGCAGTGTGTGTGTCTAACACTCGCCAGGCAGTGTGTGTGTCTAACACTCGCCAGGTATTGTGTGTGTCTAACACTCACCAGGCAGTGTGTGTGTCTTACACTCGTCAGGCAGTGTGTGTGTCTTACACTCGCCAGGCAGTGTGTGTGTCTAACACTCGCCAGGCAGTGTGTGTGTCTAACACTCGCCAGGCAGTGTGTGTGTCTAACACTCGCCAGGCAGTGTGTGTGTCTAACACTCGCCAGGCAGTGTGTGTGTCTTACACTCGCCAGGCAGTGTGTGTTTCTAATACTCGCCAGGCAGTGTGTTTGTCTAACACTCGCCGGGCATTGTGTGTGTCTAACACTCGCCAGGCAGTGTGTGTGTCTTACACTCGCCAGGCATTGTGTGTGTCTAACACTCGCCAGGCAGTTGGTGTGTCTAACACTCGCCAGGCAGTGTGTGTGTCTAACACTCGCCAGGCAGTGTGTGTGTCTAACACTCGCCAGGCAGTGTGTGTGTCTAACACTCGCCAGGCAGTGTGTTTGTCTAACACTCGCCAGGCATTGTGTGTGTCTAACACTCGCCAGGCAGTTTGTGTGTCTAACACTCGCCAGGCAGTGTGTGTGTCTTGCACTCGCCAGGCAGTTTGTGTGTCTAACACTCGCCAGGCATTGTGTGTGTCTAACACTCGCCAGGCAGTGTGTGTGTCTAACACTCGCCAGGCAGTGTGTGTGTCTTGCACTCGCCAGGCAGTTTGTGTGTCTAACACTCACCAGGCATTGTGTTTGTCTAACACTCGCCAGGCAGTGTGTGTGTCTAACACTCGACAGGCAGTGTGTGTGTCTAACACTCGCCAGGCAGTGTGTTTGTCTAACACTCGCCAGGCAGTGTGTGTGTCTAACACTCACCAGGCAGTGTGTGTGTGTGTCTAACACTCGCCAGGCAGTGTGTGTGCTTAACACTCGCCAGGCAGTGTGTGTCTCTCTAACACTCGCCAGGCAGTGTGGGACTGTCAAACACTCGCCAGGCGGTGTGGGTCTGTCTAACACTCGCCAGGCAGTGTGTGTGTCTAACACTCACCAGGCAGTGTGTTTGCTTAACACTCGCCAGGCAGTGTGTGTCTCTCTAACACTCGCCAGGCAGTGTGGGACTGTCTAACACTCGCCAGGCAGTGTGGGTCTGTCTAACACTCACCAGGCAGTGTGTGTGTCTAACACTCGCCAGGCAGTGTGAGTCTGTCTAACACTCGCCAGGCAGTGTGGGTCTGTCTAACACTCGCCAGGCAGTGTGTGTGTGCAAACATTCGCCAGGCAGTTTGTGTGTGTCTAACACTGGCCAGACAGTGTGTGTGTGCAAACACTCACCAGGCAGTGTGTGTGTCTAATACTCGCCAGGCAGTGTGTGTGTCTAACACTCACCAGGCGTGTGTTTGTCTAACACTCGCCAGGCAGTGTGTGTGCTTAACACTCGCCAGGCAGTGTGTGTGTCTAACACTCACCAGGCAGTGAGGGACTGTCTAACACTCACCAGGCAGTGTGGGTCTGTCTAACACTCGCCAGGCAGTGTGTGTGTCTAACACTCACCAGGCAGTGTGTGTGTCTAACACTCACCAGGCGTGTGTTTGTCTAACACTCGCCAGGCAGTGTGTGTCTCTCTAACACTCGCCAGGCAGTGTGGGACTGTCTAACACTCGCCAGGCAGTGTGGGTCTGTCTAACACTCGCCAGGCAGTGTGTGTGTCTAACACTCGCCAGGCAGTGTGGGTCTGTCTAACACTCGCCAGGCAGTGTGGGTCTGTCTAACACTCGCCAGACAGTGTGTGTGTGCAAACATTCGCCAGGCAGTGTGTGTGTGTCTAACACTGGCCAGGCAGTGTGTGTGTCTAACACTCACGAGGCAGTGTGTGTGTCTAACACTCGCCAGGCAGTGTGTGTGTCTAACACTCACCAGGCAGTGTGTGTGTCTAACACTCACCAGGCAGTGTGTGTGTCTAACAATCGCCAGGCAGTGTGTGTGTCTAACACTCGCCAGGCAATGTGTGTGTCTAACACTCGCCAGGCAGTGTGTGTGTCTAACACTCACCAGGCAGTGTGTGTGTCTAACACTCGCCAGGCAGTTTGTGTGTCTAACACTCGCCAGGCAGTGTGTGTGTGTCTAACACTCGCCAGGCAGTGTGTGTGTCTAACACTCACCAGGCAGTGTGTGTGTGTCTAACACTCACCAGGCAGTGTGTGTGTGTCTAACACTCGCCAGGCAGTGTGTGTGTGTCTAATGCTCACCAGGAGGTTTGTGTGTCTAACACTCGCCAGGCAGTGTGTGTGTGTCTAACACTCACCAGGCAGTGTGTGTGTCTAACACTCACCAGGCAGTGTGTGTGTCTAACACTCACCAGGAAGTTTGTGTGTCTAACACTCGCCAGGCAGTGTGTGTGTGTCTAACACTCACCAGGCAGTGTGTGTGTCTAACACTCGCCAGGCAGTGTGTGTGTCTAACACTCGCCAGGCAGTGTGTGTGTCTAACACTCGCCAGGCAGTGTGTGTGTGTCTAACACTCACCAGGCAGTGTGTGTGTCTAACACTCGCCAGGCAGTGTGTGTGTGTCTAACACTCACCAGGCAGTGTGTGTGTCTAACACTCACCAGGCAGTGTGTGTGTCTAACACTCGCCAGGCAGTGTGTGTGTCTAACACTCGCCAGGCAGTGTGTGTGACTAACACTCACCAGGCAGTGTGGGTCTGTCTAACACTCGCCAGACAGTGTGTGTGTGCAAACATTCGCCAGGCAGTGTGTGTGTGTCTAACACTGGCCAGGCAGTGTGTGTGTCTAACACTCACCAGGCAGTGTGTGTGTCTAACACTCGCCAGGCAGTGTGTGTGTCTAACACTCACCAGGCAGTGTGTGTGTCTAACACTCACCAGGCAGTGTGTGTGTCTAACACTCGCCAGGCAGTGTGTGTGTCTAACCCTCGCCAGGCAATGTGTGTGTCTAACACTCGCCAGGCAGTGTGTGTGTCTAACGCTCACCAGGCAGTGTGTGTGTCTAACACTCGCCAGGCAGTTTGTGTGTCTAACACTCGCCAGGCAGTGTGTGTGTGTCTAACACTCGCCAGGCAGTGTGTGTGTCTAACACTCACCAGGCAGTGTGTGTGTGTCTAACACTCACCAGGCAGTGTGTGTGTGTCTAACACTCGCCAGGCAGTGTGTGTGTGTCTAATGCTCACCAGGAAGTTTGTGTGTCTAACACTCGCCAGGCAGTGTGTGTGTGTCTAACACTCACCAGGCAGTGTGTGTGTCTAACACTCACCAGGCAGTGTGTGTGTCTAACACTCACCAGGAAGTTTGTGTGTCTAACACTCGCCAGGCAGTGTGTGTGTGTCTAACACTCACCAGGCAGTGTGTGTGTCTAACACTCACCAGGCAGTGTGTGTGTCTAACACTCGCCAGGCAGTGTGTGTGTCTAACACTCACCAGGCAGTGTGTGTGTGTCTAACACTCACCAGGCAGTGTGTGTGTCTAACACTCGCCAGGCAGTGTGTGTGTCTAACATTCACCAGGCAGTGTGTGTGTGTCTAACACTCACCAGGCAGTGTGTGTGTCTAACATTCGCCAGGCAGTGTGTGTGTGTCTAACACTGGCCAGGCAGTGTGTGTGTCTAACACTCACCAGGCAGTGTGTGTGTCTAACACTCGCCAGGCAGTGTGTGTGTCTAACACTCGCCAGGCATTGTGTGTGTCTAACACTCGCCAGGCAGTGTGTGTGTCTAACACTCGCCAGGCAGTGTGTGTGTCTAACACTCGCCAGGCAGTGTGTGTGTCTAACACTCGCCAGGCAGTTTGTGTGTCTGTGTCTAACACTCGCCAGGCAGTGTGTGTGTCTAACACTCGCCAGGCAGTGTGTGTGTCTAACACTCGCCAGGCAATGTGTGTGTCTAACACTCGCCAGGCAGTGTGTGTGTCTAACACTCACCAGGCAGTGTGTGTGTCTAACACTCGCCAGGCAGTTTGTGTGTCTAACACTCGCCAGGCAGTGTGTGTGTGTCTAACACTCACCAGGCAGTGTGTGTGTCTAACATTCGCCAGGCAGTGTGTGTGTCTAACACTCGCCAGGCAGTGTGTGTGTCTAACACTCGCCAGGCAGTGTGTGTGTCTAACACTCGCCAGGCAGTGTGTGTGTCTAACACTCGCCAGGCAGTGTGTGTGCCTAACACTCGCCAGGCAGTGTGTGTGTCTAACACTCGCCAGGCAGTTTGTGTGTCTAACACTCGCCAGGCAGTTTGTGTGTCTGTGTCTAACACTCGCCAGGCAGTGTGTGTGTCTAACACTCGCCAGGCAGTGTGTGTGTGTCTAACACTCACCAGGCAGTGTGTGTGTCTAACACTCACCAGGCAGTGTGTGTGTCTAACACTCGCCAGGCAGTGTGTGTGTCTAACACTCACCAGGCAGTGTGTGTGTGTCTAACACTCACCAGGCAGTGTGTGTGTCTAACACTCGCCAGGCAGTGTGTGTGTCTAACACTCACCAGGCAGTGTGTGTGTGTCTAACACTCACCAGGCAGTGTGTGTGTCTAACATTCGCCAGGCAGTGTGTGTGTGTCTAACACTCGCCAGGCAGTGTGTGTGTCTAACACTCGCCAGGCAGTTTGTGTGTCTGTGTCTAACACTCGCCAGGCAGTGTGTGTGTCTAACACTCGCCAGGCAGTGTGTGTGTCTAACACTCGCCAGGCAATGTGTGTGTCTAACACTCGCCAGGCAGTGTGTGTGTCTAACACTCGCCAGGCAGTGTGTGTGTCTAACACTCGCCAGGCAGTTTGTGTGTCTAACACTCGCCAGGCAGTGTGTGTGTGTCAAACACTCACCAGGCAGTGTGTGTGTCTAACATTCGCCAGGCAGTGTGTGTGTCTAACACTCGCCAGGCAGTGTGTGTGTCTAACACTCGCCAGGCAGTGTGTGTGTCTAACACTCGCCAGGCAGTGTGTGTGTCTAACACTCGCCAGGCAGTGTGTGTGTCTAACACTCGCCAGGCAGTGTGTGTGTCTAACACTCGCCAGGCAGTGTGTGTGTCTAACACTCGCCAGGCAGTTTGTGTGTCTGTGTCTAACACTCGCCAGGCAGTGTGTGTGTCTAACACTCGCCAGGCAGTGTGTGTGTCTAACACTCGCCAGGCAGTGTGTGTGTCTAACACTCGCCAGGCAGTGTGTGTGTCTAACACTCGCCAGGCAGTGTGTGTGTCTAACACTCGCCAGGCAGTGTGTGTGTCTAACACTCGCCAGGCAGTGTGTGTGTCTAACACTCGCCAGGCAGTGTGTGTGTCTAACACTCACCAGGCAGTGTGTGTGTGTCTAACACTCGCCAGGCAGTGTGTGTGTGTCTAATGCTCACCAGGAAGTTTGTGTGTCTAACACTCGCCAGGCAGTGTGTGTGTGTCTAACACTCACCAGGCAGTGTGTGTGTCTAACACTCACCAGGCAGTGTGTGTGTCTAACACTCACCAGGAAGTTTGTGTGTCTAACACTCGCCAGGCAGTGTGTGTGTGTCTAACACTCACCAGGCAGTGTGTGTGTCTAACACTCGCCAGGCAGTGTGTGTGTCTAACACTCGCCAGGCAGTGTGTGTGTCTAACACTCGCCAGGCAGTGTGTGTGTGTCTAACACTCACCAGGCAGTGTGTGTGTCTAACACTCGCCAGGCAGTGTGTGTGTGTCTAACACTCACCAGGCAGTGTGTGTGTCTAACACTCACCAGGCAGTGTGTGTGTCTAACACTCGCCAGGCAGTGTGTGTGTCTAACACTCGCCAGGCAGTGTGTGTGTCTAACACTCACCAGGCAGTGTGGGTCTGTCTAACACTCGCCAGACAGTGTGTGTGCGCAAACATTCGCCAGGCAGTGTGTGTGTGTCTAACACTGGCCAGGCAGTGTGTGTGTCTAACACTCACCAGGCAGTGTGTGTGTCTAACACTCGCCAGGCAGTGTGTGTGTCTAACACTCACCAGGCAGTGTGTGTTTCTAACACTCACCAAGCAGTGTGTGTGTCTAACACTCGCCAGGCAGTGTGTGTGTCTAACACTCGCCAGGCAGTGTGTGTGTCTAACACTCGCCAGGCAGTGTGTGTGTCTAACACTCACCAGGCAGTGTGTGTGTGTCTAACACTCACCAGGCAGTGTGTGTGTGTCTAACACTCGCCAGGCAATGTGTGTGTGTCTAATGCTCACCAGGAAGTTTGTGTGTCTAACACTCGCCAGGCAGTGTGTGTGTGTCTATCACTCACCAGGCAGTGTGTGTGTCTAACACTCACCAGGCAGTGTGTGTGTCTAACACTCACCAGGCAGTGTGTGTGTCTAACACTCACCAGGAAGTTTGTGTGTCTAACACTCGCCAGGCAGTGTGTGTGTGTCTAACACTCACCAGGCAGTGTGTGTGTCTAACACTCACCAGGCAGTGTGTGTGTCTAACACTCGCCAGGCAGTGTGTGTGTCTAACACTCACCAGGCAGTGAGTGTGTGTCTAACACTCACCAGGCAGTGTGTGTGTCTAACACTCACCAGGCAGTGTGTGTGTCTAACACTCGCCAGGCAGTGTGTGTGTGTCTAACACTCACCAGGCAGTGTGTGTGTCTAACACTCACCAGGCAGTGTGTGTGTCTAACACTCGCCAGGCAGTGTGTGTGTCTAACACTCGCCAGGCAGTGTGTGTGTCTAACACTCGCCAGGCAGTGTGTGTGTCTAACACTCGCCAGGCAGTGTGTGTGTCTAACACTCGCCAGGCAGTGTGTGTGTCTAACACTCGCCAGGCAGTGTGTGTGTCTAACACTCGCCAGGCAGTGTGTGTGTCTAACACTCGCCAGGCAGTTTGTGTGTCTGTGTCTAACACTCGCCAGGCAGCGTGTGTGTCTAACACTCGCCAGGCAGTTTGTGTGTCTAACACTCGCCAGGCAGTGTGTGTGTCTATCACTCGCCAGGCAGTTTGTGTGTCTAACACTCGCCAGGCAGTGTGTGTGTCTAACACTCGCCAGGCAGTTTGTGTGTCTAACACTCGCCAGGCAGTGTGTGTGTCTAACACTCGCCAGGCAGTTTGTGTGTCTAACACTCGCCAGGCAGTGTGTGTGTCTAACACTCGCCAGGCAGTGTGTGTGTCTAACACTCGCCAGGCAGTGTGTGTGTCTAACACTCGCCAGGCAGTTTGTGTGTCTAACACTCGCCAGGCAGTGTGTGTGACTAACACTCACCAGGCAGTGTGGGTCTGTCTAACACTCGCCAGACAGTGTGTGTGTGCAAACATTCGCCAGGCAGTGTGTGTGTGTCTAACACTGGCCAGGCAGTGTGTGTGTCTAACACTCACCAGGCAGTGTGTGTGTCTAACACTCGCCAGGCAGTGTGTGTGTCTAACACTCACCAGGCAGTGTGTGTGTCTAACACTCACCAGGCAGTGTGTGTGTCTAACACTCGCCAGGCAGTGTGTGTGTCTAACACTCGCCAGGCAATGTGTGTGTCTAACACTCGCCAGGCAGTGTGTGTGTCTAACGCTCACCAGGCAGTGTGTGTGTCTAACACTCGCCAGGCAGTTTGTGTGTCTAACACTCGCCAGGCAGTGTGTGTGTGTCTAACACTCGCCAGGCAGTGTGTGTGTCTAACACTCACCAGGCAGTGTGTGTGTGTCTAACACTCACCAGGCAGTGTGTGTGTGTCTAACACTCGCCAGGCAGTGTGTGTGTGTCTAATGCTCACCAGGAAGTTTGTGTGTCTAACACTCGCCAGGCAGTGTGTGTGTGTCTAACACTCACCAGGCAGTGTGTGTGTCTAACACTCACCAGGCAGTGTGTGTGTCTAACACTCACCAGGAAGTTTGTGTGTCTAACACTCGCCAGGCAGTGTGTGTGTGTCTAACACTCACCAGGCAGTGTGTGTGTCTAACACTCACCAGGCAGTGTGTGTGTCTAACACTCGCCAGGCAGTGTGTGTGTCTAACACTCACCAGGCAGTGTGTGTGTGTCTAACACTCACCAGGCAGTGTGTGTGTCTAACACTCGCCAGGCAGTGTGTGTGTCTAACATTCACCAGGCAGTGTGTGTGTGTCTAACACTCACCAGGCAGTGTGTGTGTCTAACATTCGCCAGGCAGTGTGTGTGTGTCTAACACTGGCCAGGCAGTGTGTGTGTCTAACACTCACCAGGCAGTGTGTGTGTCTAACACTCGCCAGGCAGTGTGTGTGTCTAACACTCGCCAGGCAGTGTGTGTGTCTAACACTCGCCAGGCAGTGTGTGTGTCTAACACTCGCCAGGCAGTGTGTGTGTCTAACACTCGCCAGGCAGTGTGTGTGTCTAACACTCGCCAGGCAGTTTGTGTGTCTGTGTCTAACACTCGCCAGGCAGTGTGTGTGTCTAACACTCGCCAGGCAGTGTGTGTGTCTAACACTCGCCAGGCAATGTGTGTGTCTAACACTCGCCAGGCAGTGTGTGTGTCTAACACTCACCAGGCAGTGTGTGTGTCTAACACTCGCCAGGCAGTTTGTGTGTCTAACACTCGCCAGGCAGTGTGTGTGTGTCTAACACTCACCAGGCAGTGTGTGTGTCTAACATTCGCCAGGCAGTGTGTGTGTCTAACACTCGCCAGGCAGTGTGTGTGTCTAACACTCGCCAGGCAGTGTGTGTGTCTAACACTCGCCAGGCAGTGTGTGTGTCTAACACTCGCCAGGCAGTGTGTGTGTCTAACACTCGCCAGGCAGTGTGTGTGTCTAACACTCGCCAGGCAGTTTGTGTGTCTAACACTCGCCAGGCAGTTTGTGTGTCTGTGTCTAACACTCGCCAGGCAGTGTGTGTGTCTAACACTCGCCAGGCAGTGTGTGTGTGTCTAACACTCACCAGGCAGTGTGTGTGTCTAACACTCACCAGGCAGTGTGTGTGTCTAACACTCGCCAGGCAGTGTGTGTGTCTAACACTCACCAGGCAGTGTGTGTGTGTCTAACACTCACCAGGCAGTGTGTGTGTCTAACACTCGCCAGGCAGTGTGTGTGTCTAACACTCACCAGGCAGTGTGTGTGTGTCTAACACTCACCAGGCAGTGTGTGTGTCTAACATTCGCCAGGCAGTGTGTGTGTGTCTAACACTCGCCAGGCAGTGTGTGTGTCTAACACTCGCCAGGCAGTTTGTGTGTCTGTGTCTAACACTCGCCAGGCAGTGTGTGTGTCTAACACTCGCCAGGCAGTGTGTGTGTCTAACACTCGCCAGGCAATGTGTGTGTCTAACACTCGCCAGGCAGTGTGTGTGTCTAACACTCGCCAGGCAGTGTGTGTGTCTAACACTCGCCAGGCAGTTTGTGTGTCTAACACTCGCCAGGCAGTGTGTGAGTGTCTAACACTCACCAGGCAGTGTGTGTGTCTAACATTCGCCAGGCAGTGTGTGTGTCTAACACTCGCCAGGCAGTGTGTGTGTCTAACACTCGCCAGGCAGTGTGTGTGTCTAACACTCGCCAGGCAGTGTGTGTGTCTAACACTCGCCAGGCAGTGTGTGTGTCTAACACTCGCCAGGCAGTGTGTGTGTCTAACACTCGCCAGGCAGTGTGTGTGTCTAACACTCGCCAGGCAGTTTGTGTGTCTGTGTCTAACACTCGCCAGGCAGTGTGTGTGTCTAACACTCGCCAGGCAGTGTGTGTGTCTAACACTCGCCAGGCAGTGTGTGTGTCTAACACTCGCCAGGCAGTGTGTGTGTCTAACACTCGCCAGGCAGTGTGTGTGTCTAACACTCGCCAGGCAGTGTGTGTGTCTAACACTCGCCAGGCAGTGTGTGTGTCTAACACTCGCCAGGCAGTGTGTGTGTCTAACACTCACCAGGCAGTGTGTGTGTGTCTAACACTCGCCAGGCAGTGTGTGTGTGTCTAATGCTCACCAGGAAGTTTGTGTGTCTAACACTCGCCAGGCAGTGTGTGTGTGTCTAACACTCACCAGGCAGTGTGTGTGTCTAACACTCACCAGGCAGTGTGTGTGTCTAACACTCACCAGGAAGTTTGTGTGTCTAACACTCGCCAGGCAGTGTGTGTGTGTCTAACACTCACCAGGCAGTGTGTGTGTCTAACACTCGCCAGGCAGTGCGTGTGTCTAACACTCGCCAGGCAGTGTGTGTGTCTAACACTCGCCAGGCAGTGTGTGTGTGTCTAACACTCACCAGGCAGTGTGTGTGTCTAACACTCGCCAGGCAGTGTGTGTGTGTCTAACACTCACCAGGCAGTGTGTGTGTCTAACACTCACCAGGCAGTGTGTGTGTCTAACACTCGCCAGGCAGTGTGTGTGTCTAACACTCGTCAGGCAGTGTGTGTGTCTAACACTCACCAGGCAGTGTGGGTCTGTCTAACACTCGCCAGACAGTGTGTGTGCGCAAACATTCGCCAGGCAGTGTGTGTGTGTCTAACACTGGCCAGGCAGTGTGTGTGTCTAACACTCACCAGGCAGTGTGTGTGTCTAACACTCGCCAGGCAGTGTGTGTGTCTAACACTCACCAGGCAGTGTGTGTGTCTAACACTCACCAAGCAGTGTGTGTGTCTAACACTCGCCAGGCAGTGTGTGTGTCTAACACTCGCCAGGCAGTGTGTGTGTCTAACACTCGCCAGGCAGTGTGTGTGTCTAACACTCACCAGGCAGTGTGTGTGTGTCTAACACTCACCAGGCAGTGTGTGTGTGTCTAACACTCGCCAGGCAGTGTGTGTGTGTCTAATGCTCACCAGGAAGTTTGTGTGTCTAACACTCGCCAGGCAGTGTGTGTGTGTCTAACACTCACCAGGCAGTGTGTGTGTCTAACACTCACCAGGCAGTGTGTGTGTCTAACACTCACCAGGCAGTGTGTGTGTCTAACACTCACCAGGAAGTTTGTGTGTCTAACACTCGCCAGGCAGTGTGTGTGTGTCTAACACTCACCAGGCAGTGTGTGTGTCTAACACTCACCAGGCAGTGTGTGTGTCTAACACTCGCCAGGCAGTGTGTGTGTCTAACACTCACCAGGCAGTGAGTGTGTGTCTAACACTCACCAGGCAGTGTGTGTGTCTAACACTCACCAGGCAGTGTGTGTGTCTAACACTCGCCAGGCAGTGTGTGTGTGTCTAACACTCACCAGGCAGTGTGTGTGTCTAACACTCACCAGGCAGTGTGTGTGTCTAACACTCGCCAGGCAGTGTGTGTGTCTAACACTCGCCAGGCAGTGTGTGTGTCTAACACTCGCCAGGCAGTGTGTGTGTCTAACACTCGCCAGGCAGTGTGTGTGTCTAACACTCGCCAGGCAGTGTGTGTGTCTAACACTCGCCAGGCAGTGTGTGTGTCTAACACTCGCCAGGCAGTGTGTGTGTCTAACACTCGCCAGGCAGTTTGTGTGTCTGTGTCTAACACTCGCCAGGCAGCGTGTGTGTCTAACACTCGCCAGGCAGTTTGTGTGTCTAACACTCGCCAGGCAGTGTGTGTGTCTAACACTCGCCAGGCAGTTTGTGTTTCTAACACTCGCCAGGCAGTGTGTGTGTCTAACACTCGCCAGGCAGTTTGTGTGTCTAACACTCGCCAGGCAGTGTGTGTGTCTTGCACTCGCCAGGCAGTTTGTGTGTCTAACACTCGCCAGGCAGTGTGTGTGTCTAACACTCGCCAGGCAGTGTGTGTGTCTAACACTCGCCAGGCAGTGTGTGTGTCTAACACTCGCCAGGCAGTGTGTGTGTCTAACACTCGCCAGGCAGTGTGTTTGTCTAACACTCGCCAGGCATTGTGTGTGTCTAACACTCGCCAGGCAGTTTGTGTGTCTAACACTCGCCAGGCAGTGTGTGTGTCTTGCACTCGCCAGGCAGTTTGTGTGTCTAACACTCGCCAGGCATTGTGTGTGTCTAACACTCGCCAGGCAGTGTGTGTGTCTAACACTCGCCAGGCAGTGTGTGTGTCTTGCACTCGCCAGGCAGTTTGTGTGTCTAACACTCACCAGGCATTGTGTTTGTCTAACACTCGCCAGGCAGTGTGTGTGTCTAACACTTGACAGGCAGTGTGTGTGTCTAACACTCGCCAGGCAGTGTGTTTGTCTAACACTCGCCAGGCAGTGTGTGTGTCTAACACTCACCAGGCAGTGTGTGTGTGTGTCTAACACTCGCCAGGCAGTGTGTGTGTCTAACACTCGCCAGGCAGTGTGTGTGTCTAACACTCACCAGGCAGTGTGTGTGTGTCTAACACTCACCAGGCAGTGTGTGTGTCTAACATTCGCCAGGCAGTGTGTGTGTGTCTAACACTCGCCAGGCAGTGTGTGTGTCTAACACTCGCCAGGCAGTTTGTGTGTCTGTGTCTAACACTCGCCAGGCAGTGTGTGTGTCTAACACTCGCCAGGCAGTGTGTGTGTCTAACACTCGCCAGGCAATGTGTGTGTCTAACACTCGCCAGGCAGTGTGTGTGTCTAACACTCGCCAGGCAGTGTGTGTGTCTAACACTCGCCAGGCAGTTTGTGTGTCTAACACTCGCCAGGCAGTGTGTGTGTGTCAAACACTCACCAGGCAGTGTGTGTGTCTAACATTCGCCAGGCAGTGTGTGTGTCTAACACTCGCCAGGCAGTGTGTGTGTCTAACACTCGCCAGGCAGTGTGTGTGTCTAACACTCGCCAGGCAGTGTGTGTGTCTAACACTCGCCAGGCAGTGTGTGTGTCTAACACTCGCCAGGCAGTGTGTGTGTCTAACACTCGCCAGGCAGTGTGTGTGTCTAACACTCGCCAGGCAGTTTGTGTGTCTGTGTCTAACACTCGCCAGGCAGTGTGTGTGTCTAACACTCGCCAGGCAGTGTGTGTGTCTAACACTCGCCAGGCAGTGTGTGTGTCTAACACTCGCCAGGCAGTGTGTGTGTCTAACACTCGCCAGGCAGTGTGTGTGTCTAACACTCGCCAGGCAGTGTGTGTGTCTAACACTCGCCAGGCAGTGTGTGTGTCTAACACTCGCCAGGCAGTGTGTGTGTCTAACACTCACCAGGCAGTGTGTGTGTGTCTAACACTCGCCAGGCAGTGTGTGTGTGTCTAATGCTCACCAGGAAGTTTGTGTGTCTAACACTCGCCAGGCAGTGTGTGTGTGTCTAACACTCACCAGGCAGTGTGTGTGTCTAACACTCACCAGGCAGTGTGTGTGTCTAACACTCACCAGGAAGTTTGTGTGTCTAACACTCGCCAGGCAGTGTGTGTGTGTCTAACACTCACCAGGCAGTGTGTGTGTCTAACACTCGCCAGGCAGTGTGTGTGTCTAACACTCGCCAGGCAGTGTGTGTGTCTAACACTCGCCAGGCAGTGTGTGTGTGTCTAACACTCACCAGGCAGTGTGTGTGTCTAACACTCGCCAGGCAGTGTGTGTGTGTCTAACACTCACCAGGCAGTGTGTGTGTCTAACACTCACCAGGCAGTGTGTGTGTCTAACACTCGCCAGGCAGTGTGTGTGTCTAACACTCGCCAGGCAGTGTGTGTGTCTAACACTCACCAGGCAGTGTGGGTCTGTCTAACACTCGCCAGACAGTGTGTGTGCGCAAACATTCGCCAGGCAGTGTGTGTGTGTCTAACACTGGCCAGGCAGTGTGTGTGTCTAACACTCACCAGGCAGTGTGTGTGTCTAACACTCGCCAGGCAGTGTGTGTGTCTAACACTCACCAGGCAGTGTGTGTGTCTAACACTCACCAAGCAGTGTGTGTGTCTAACACTCGCCAGGCAGTGTGTGTGTCTAACACTCGCCAGGCAGTGTGTGTGTCTAACACTCGCCAGGCAGTGTGTGTGTCTAACACTCACCAGGCAGTGTGTGTGTGTCTAACACTCACCAGGCAGTGTGTGTGTGTCTAACACTCGCCAGGCAATGTGTGTGTGTCTAATGCTCACCAGGAAGTTTGTGTGTCTAACACTCGCCAGGCAGTGTGTGTGTGTCTAACACTCACCAGGCAGTGTGTGTGTCTAACACTCACCAGGCAGTGTGTGTGTCTAACACTCACCAGGCAGTGTGTGTGTCTAACACTCACCAGGAAGTTTGTGTGTCTAACACTCGCCAGGCAGTGTGTGTGTGTCTAACACTCACCAGGCAGTGTGTGTGTCTAACACTCACCAGGCAGTGTGTGTGTCTAACACTCGCCAGGCAGTGTGTGTGTCTAACACTCACCAGGCAGTGAGTGTGTGTCTAACACTCACCAGGCAGTGTGTGTGTCTAACACTCACCAGGCAGTGTGTGTGTCTAACACTCGCCAGGCAGTGTGTGTGTGTCTAACACTCACCAGGCAGTGTGTGTGTCTAACACTCACCAGGCAGTGTGTGTGTCTAACACTCGCCAGGCAGTGTGTGTGTCTAACACTCGCCAGGCAGTGTGTGTGTCTAACACTCGCCAGGCAGTGTGTGTGTCTAACACTCGCCAGGCAGTGTGTGTGTCTAACACTCGCCAGGCAGTGTGTGTGTCTAACACTCGCCAGGCAGTGTGTGTGTCTAACACTCGCCAGGCAGTGTGTGTGTCTAACACTCGCCAGGCAGTTTGTGTGTCTGTGTCTAACACTCGCCAGGCAGCGTGTGTGTCTAACACTCGCCAGGCAGTTTGTGTGTCTAACACTCGCCAGGCAGTGTGTGTGTCTATCACTCGCCAGGCAGTTTGTGTGTCTAACACTCGCCAGGCAGTGTGTGTGTCTAACACTCGCCAGGCAGTTTGTGTGTCTAACACTCGCCAGGCAGTGTGTGTGTCTAACACTCGCCAGGCAGTTTGTGTGTCTAACACTCGCCAGGCAGTGTGTGTGTCTAACACTCGCCAGGCAGTGTGTGTGTCTAACACTCGCCAGGCAGTGTGTGTGTCTAACACTCGCCAGGCAGTTTGTGTGTCTAACACTCGCCAGGCAGTGTGTGTGACTAACACTCACCAGGCAGTGTGGGTCTGTCTAACACTCGCCAGACAGTGTGTGTGTGCAAACATTCGCCAGGCAGTGTGTGTGTGTCTAACACTGGCCAGGCAGTGTGTGTGTCTAACACTCACCAGGCAGTGTGTGTGTCTAACACTCGCCAGGCAGTGTGTGTGTCTAACACTCACCAGGCAGTGTGTGTGTCTAACACTCACCAGGCAGTGTGTGTGTCTAACACTCGCCAGGCAGTGTGTGTGTCTAACACTCGCCAGGCAATGTGTGTGTCTAACACTCGCCAGGCAGTGTGTGTGTCTAACGCTCACCAGGCAGTGTGTGTGTCTAACACTCGCCAGGCAGTTTGTGTGTCTAACACTCGCCAGGCAGTGTGTGTGTGTCTAACACTCGCCAGGCAGTGTGTGTGTCTAACACTCACCAGGCAGTGTGTGTGTGTCTAACACTCACCAGGCAGTGTGTGTGTGTCTAACACTCGCCAGGCAGTGTGTGTGTGTCTAATGCTCACCAGGAAGTTTGTGTGTCTAACACTCGCCAGGCAGTGTGTGTGTGTCTAACACTCACCAGGCAGTGTGTGTGTCTAACACTCACCAGGCAGTGTGTGTGTCTAACACTCACCAGGAAGTTTGTGTGTCTAACACTCGCCAGGCAGTGTGTGTGTGTCTAACACTCACCAGGCAGTGTGTGTGTCTAACACTCACCAGGCAGTGTGTGTGTCTAACACTCGCCAGGCAGTGTGTGTGTCTAACACTCACCAGGCAGTGTGTGTGTGTCTAACACTCACCAGGCAGTGTGTGTGTCTAACACTCGCCAGGCAGTGTGTGTGTCTAACATTCACCAGGCAGTGTGTGTGTGTCTAACACTCACCAGGCAGTGTGTGTGTCTAACATTCGCCAGGCAGTGTGTGTGTGTCTAACACTGGCCAGGCAGTGTGTGTGTCTAACACTCACCAGGCAGTGTGTGTGTCTAACACTCGCCAGGCAGTGTGTGTGTCTAACACTCGCCAGGCAGTGTGTGTGTCTAACACTCGCCAGGCAGTGTGTGTGTCTAACACTCGCCAGGCAGTGTGTGTGTCTAACACTCGCCAGGCAGTGTGTGTGTCTAACACTCGCCAGGCAGTTTGTGTGTCTGTGTCTAACACTCGCCAGGCAGTGTGTGTGTCTAACACTCGCCAGGCATTGTGTGTGTCTAACACTCGCCAGGCAATGTGTGTGTCTAACACTCGCCAGGCAGTGTGTGTGTCTAACACTCACCAGGCAGTGTGTGTGTCTAACACTCGCCAGGCAGTTTGTGTGTCTAACACTCGCCAGGCAGTGTGTGTGTGTCTAACACTCACCAGGCAGTGTGTGTGTCTAACATTCGCCAGGCAGTGTGTGTGTCTAACACTCGCCAGGCAGTGTGTGTGTCTAACACTCGCCAGGCAGTGTGTGTGTCTAACACTCGCCAGGCAGTGTGTGTGTCTAACACTCGCCAGGCAGTGTGTGTGTCTAACACTCGCCAGGTAGTGTGTGTGTCTAACACTCGCCAGGCAGTTTGTGTGTCTAACACTCGCCAGGCAGTTTGTGTGTCTGTGTCTAACACTCGCCAGGCAGTGTGTGTGTCTAACACTCGCCAGGCAGTGTGTGTGTGTCTAACACTCACCAGGCAGTGTGTGTGTCTAACACTCACCAGGCAGTGTGTGTGTCTAACACTCGCCAGGCAGTGTGTGTGTCTAACACTCACCAGGCAGTGTGTGTGTGTCTAACACTCACCAGGCAGTGTGTGTGTCTAACACTCGCCAGGCAGTGTGTGTGTCTAACACTCACCAGGCAGTGTGTGTGTGTCTAACACTCACCAGGCAGTGTGTGTGTCTAACATTCGCCAGGCAGTGTGTGTGTGTCTAACACTCGCCAGGCAGTGTGTGTGTCTAACACTCGCCAGGCAGTTTGTGTGTCTGTGTCTAACACTCGCCAGGCAGTGTGTGTGTCTAAC
Organism: Cetorhinus maximus; assembly: GCF_964194155.1. Taxonomy (NCBI): domain Eukaryota; kingdom Metazoa; phylum Chordata; class Chondrichthyes; order Lamniformes; family Cetorhinidae; genus Cetorhinus; species Cetorhinus maximus. Next base: position 30,663 of record NW_027597890.1, read on the forward strand.
ACTCGCCAGGCAGTGTGTGTGTCTAACACTCGCCAGGCAATGTGTGTGTCTAACACTCGCCAGGCAGTGTGTGTGTCTAACACTCGCCAGGCAGTGTGTGTGTCTAACACTCGCCAGGCAGTTTGTGTGTCTAACACTCGCCAGGCAGTGTGTGAGTGTCTAACACTCACCAGGCAGTGTGTGTGTCTAACATTCGCCAGGCAGTGTGTGTGTCTAACACTCGCCAGGCAGTGTGTGTGTATAACACTCGCCAGGCAGTGTGTGTGTCTAACACTCGCCAGGCAGTGTGTGTGTCTAACACTCGCCAGGCAGTGTGTGTGTCTAACACTCGCCAGGCAGTGTGTGTGTCTAACACTCGCCAGGCAGTGTGTGTGTCTAACACTCGCCAGGCAGTTTGTGTGTCTGTGTCTAACACTCGCCAGGCAGTGTGTGTGTCTAACACTCGCCAGGCAGTGTGTGTGTCTAACACTCGCCAGGCAGTGTGTGTGTCTAACACTCGCCAGGCAGTGTGTGTGTCTAACACTCGCCAGGCAGTGTGTGTGTCTAACACTCGCCAGGCAGTGTGTGTGTCTAACACTCGCCAGGCAGTGTGTGTGTCTAACACTCGCCAGGCAGTGTGTGTGTCTAACACTCACCAGGCAGTGTGTGTGTGTCTAACACTCGCCAGGCAGTGTGTGTGTGTCTAATGCTCACCAGGAAGTTTGTGTGTCTAACACTCGCCAGGCAGTGTGTGTGTGTCTAACACTCACCAGGCAGTGTGTGTGTCTAACACTCACCAGGCAGTGTGTGTGTCTAACACTCACCAGGAAGTTTGTGTGTCTAACACTCGCCAGGCAGTGTGTGTGTGTCTAACACTCACCAGGCAGTGTGTGTGTCTAACACTCGCCAGGCAGTGCGTGTGTCTAACACTCGCCAGGCAGTGTGTGTGTCTAACACTCGCCAGGCAGTGTGTGTGTGTCTAACACTCACCAGGCAGTGTGTGTGTCTAACACTCGCCAGGCAGTGTGTGTGTGTCTAACACTCACCAGGCAGTGTGTGTGTCTAACACTCACCAGGCAGTGTGTGTGTCTAACACTCGCCAGGCAGTGTGTGTGTCTAACACTCGTCAGGCAGTGTGTGTGTCTAACACTCACCAGGCAGTGTGGGTCTGTCTAACACTCGCCAGACAGTGTGTGTGCGCAAACATTCGCCAGGCAGTGTGTGTGTGTCTAACACTGGCCAGGCAGTGTGTGTGTCTAACACTCACCAGGCAGTGTGTGTGTCTAACACTCGCCAGGCAGTGTGTGTGTCTAACACTCACCAGGCAGTGTGTGTGTCTAACACTCACCAAGCAGTGTGTGTGTCTAACACTCGCCAGGCAGTGTGTGTGTCTAACACTCGCCAGGCAGTGTGTGTGTCTAACACTCGCCAGGCAGTGTGTGTGTCTAACACTCACCAGGCAGTGTGTGTGTGTCTAACACTCACCAGGCAGTGTGTGTGTGTCTAACACTCGCCAGGCAGTGTGTGTGTGTCTAATGCTCACCAGGAAGTTTGTGTGTCTAACACTCGCCAGGCAGTGTGTGTGTGTCTAACACTCACCAGGCAGTGTGTGTGTCTAACACTCACCAGGCAGTGTGTGTGTCTAACACTCACCAGGCAGTGTGTGTGTCTAACACTCACCAGGAAGTTTGTGTGTCTAACACTCGCCAGGCAGTGTGTGTGTGTCTAACACTCACCAGGCAGTGTGTGTGTCTAACACTCACCAGGCAGTGTGTGTGTCTAACACTCGCCAGGCAGTGTGTGTGTCTAACACTCACCAGGCAGTGAGTGTGTGTCTAACACTCACCAGGCAGTGTGTGTGTCTAACACTCACCAGGCAGTGTGTGTGTCTAACACTCGCCAGGCAGTGTGTGTGTGTCTAACACTCACCAGGCAGTGTGTGTGTCTAACACTCACCAGGCAGTGTGTGTGTCTAACACTCGCCAGGCAGTGTGTGTGTCTAACACTCGCCAGGCAGTGTGTGTGTCTAACACTCGCCAGGCAGTGTGTGTGTCTAACACTTGCCAGGCAGTGTGTGTGTCTAACACTCGCCAGGCAGTGTGTGTGTCTAACACTCGCCAGGCAGTGTGTGTGTCTAACACTCGCCAGGCAGTGTGTGTGTCTAACACTCGCCAGGCAGTTTGTGTGTCTGTATCTAACACTCGCCAGGCAGCGTGTGTGTCTAACACTCGCCAGGCAGTTTGTGTGTCTAACACTCGCCAGGCAGTGTGTGTGTCTAACACTCGCCAGGCAGTTTGTGTTTCTAACACTCGCCAGGCAGTGTGTGTGTCTAACACTCGCCAGGCAGTTTGTGTGTCTAACACTCGCCAGGCAGTGTGTGTGTCTAACACTCGCCAGGCAGTTTGTGTGTCTAACACTCGCCAGGCAGTGTGTGTGTCTAACACTCGCCAGGCAGTGTGTGTGTCTAACACTCGCCAGGCAGTGTGTGTGTCTAACACTCGCCAGGCAGTGTGTGTGTCTAACACTCGCCAGGCAGTGTGTTTGTCTAACACTCGCCAGGCATTGTGTGTGTCTAACACTCGCCAGGCAGTTTGTGTGTCTAACACTCGCCAGGCAGTGTGTGTGTCTTGCACTCGCCAGGCAGTTTGTGTGTCTAACACTCGCCAGGCATTGTGTGTGTCTAACACTCGCCAGGCAGTGTGTGTGTCTAACACTCGCCAGGCAGTGTGTGTGTCTTGCACTCGCCAGGCAGTTTGTGTGTCTAACACTCACCAGGCATTGTGTTTGTCTAACACTCGCCAGGCAGTGTGTGTGTCTAACACTCGACAGGCAGTGTGTGTGTCTAACACTCGCCAGGCAGTGTGTTTGTCTAACACTCGCCAGGCAGTGTGTGTGTCTAACACTCACCAGGCAGTGTGTGTGTGTGTCTAACACTCGCCAGGCAGTGTGTGTGCTTAACACTCGCCAGGCAGTGTGTGTCTCTCTAACACTCGCCAGGCAGTGTGGGACTGTCAAACACTCGCCAGGCGGTGTGGGTCTGTCTAACACTCGCCAGGCAGTGTGTGTGTCTAACACTCACCAGGCAGTGTGTTTGCTTAACACTCGCCAGGCAGTGTGTGTCTCTCTAACACTCGCCAGGCAGTGTGGGACTGTCTAACACTCGCCAGGCAGTGTGGGTCTGTCTAACACTCACCAGGCAGTGTGTGTGTCTAACACTCGCCAGGCAGTGTGAGTCTGTCTAACACTCGCCAGGCAGTGTGGGTCTGTCTAACACTCGCCAGGCAGTGTGTGTGTGCAAACATTCGCCAGGCAGTTTGTGTGTGTCTAACACTGGCCAGACAGTGTGTGTGTGCAAACACTCACCAGGCAGTGTGTGTGTCTAAAACTCGCCAGGCAGTGTGTGTGTCTAACACTCACCAGGCGTGTGTTTGTCTAACACTCGCCAGGCAGTGTGTGTGCTTAACACTCGCCAGGCAGTGTGTGTGTCTAACACTCACCAGGCAGTGAGGGACTGTCTAACACTCACCAGGCAGTGTGGGTCTGTCTAACACTCGCCAGGCAGTGTGTGTGTCTAACACTCACCAGGCAGTGTGTGTGTCTAACACTCACCAGGCGTGTGTTTGTCTAACACTCGCCAGGCAGTGTGTGTCTCTCTAACACTCGCCAGGCAGTGTGGGACTGTCTAACACTCGCCAGGCAGTGTGGGTCTGTCTAACACTCGCCAGGCAGTGTGTGTGTCAAACACTCGCCAGGCAGTGTGGGTCTGTCTAACACTCGCCAGGCAGTGTGGGTCTGTCTAACACTCGCCAGACAGTGTGTGTGTGCAAACATTCGCCAGGCAGTGTGTGTGTGTCTAACACTGGCCAGGCAGTGTGTGTGTCTAACACTCACGAGGCAGTGTGTGTGTCTAACACTCGCCAGGCAGTGTGTGTGTCTAACACTCACCAGGCAGTGTGTGTGTCTAACACTCACCAGGCAGTGTGTGTGTCTAACAATCGCCAGGCAGTGTGTGTGTCTAACACTCGCCAGGCAATGTGTGTGTCTAACACTCGCCAGGCAGTGTGTGTGTCTAACACTCACCAGGCAGTGTGTGTGTCTAACACTCGCCAGGCAGTTTGTGTGTCTAACACTCGCCAGGCAGTGTGTGTGTGTCTAACACTCGCCAGGCAGTGTGTGTGTCTAACACTCACCAGGCAGTGTGTGTGTGTCTAACACTCACCAGGCAGTGTGTGTGTGTCTAACACTCGCCAGGCAGTGTGTGTGTGTCTAATGCTCATCAGGAGGTTTGTGTGTCTAACACTCGCCAGGCAGTGTGTGTGTGTCTAACACTCACCAGGCAGTGTGTGTGTCTAACACTCACCAGGCAGTGTGTGTGTCTAACACTCACCAGGAAGTTTGTGTGTCTAACACTCGCCAGGCAGTGTGTGTGTGTCTAACACTCACCAGGCAGTGTGTGTGTCTAACACTCGCCAGGCAGTGTGTGTGTCTAACACTCGCCAGGCAGTGTGTGTGTCTAACACTCGCCAGGCAGTGTGTGTGTGTCTAACACTCACCAGGCAGTGTGTGTGTCTAACACTCGCCAGGCAGTGTGTGTGTGTCTAACACTCACCAGGCAGTGTGTGTGTCTAACACTCACCAGGCAGTGTGTGTGTCTAACACTCGCCAGGCAGTGTGTGTGTCTAACACTCGCCAGGCAGTGTGTGTGACTAACACTCACCAGGCAGTGTGGGTCTGTCTAACACTCGCCAGACAGTGTGTGTGTGCAAACATTCGCCAGGCAGTGTGTGTGTGTCTAACACTGGCCAGGCAGTGTGTGTGTCTAACACTCACCAGGCAGTGTGTGTGTCTAACACTCGCCAGGCAGTGTGTGTGTCTAACACTCACCAGGCAGTGTGTGTGTCTAACACTCACCAGGCAGTGTGTGTGTCTAACACTCGCCAGGCAGTGTGTGTGTCTAACACTCGCCAGGCAATGTGTGTGTCTAACACTCGCCAGGCAGTGTGTGTGTCTAACGCTCACCAGGCAGTGTGTGTGTCTAACACTCGCCAGGCAGTTTGTGTGTCTAACACTCGCCAGGCAGTGTGTGTGTGTCTAACACTCGCCAGGCAGTGTGTGTGTCTAACACTCACCAGGCAGTGTGTGTGTGTCTAACACTCACCAGGCAGTGTGTGTGTGTCTAACACTCGCCAGGCAGTGTGTGTGTGTCTAATGCTCACCAGGAAGTTTGTGTGTCTAACACTCGCCAGGCAGTGTGTGTGTGTCTAACACTCACCAGGCAGTGTGTGTGTCTAACACTCACCAGGCAGTGTGTGTGTCTAACACTCACCAGGAAGTTTGTGTGTCTAACACTCGCCAGGCAGTGTGTGTGTGTCTAACACTCACCAGGCAGTGTGTGTGTCTAACACTCACCAGGCAGTGTGTGTGTCTAACACTCGCCAGGCAGTGTGTGTGTCTAACACTCACCAGGCAGTGTGTGTGTGTCTAACACTCACCAGGCAGTGTGTGTGTCTAACACTCGCCAGGCAGTGTGTGTGTCTAACATTCACCAGGCAGTGTGTGTGTGTCTAACACTCACCAGGCAGTGTGTGTGTCTAACATTCGCCAGGCAGTGTGTGTGTGTCTAACACTGGCCAGGCAGTGTGTGTGTCTAACACTTACCAGGCAGTGTGTGTGTCTAACACTCGCCAGGCAGTGTGTGTGTCTAACACTCGCCAGGCAGTGTGTGTGTCTAACACTCGCCAGGCAGTGTGTGTGTCTAACACTCGCCAGGCAGTGTGTGTGTCTAACACTCGCCAGGCAGTGTGTGTGTCTAACACTCGCCAGGCAGTTTGTGTGTCTGTGTCTAACACTCGCCAGGCAGTGTGTGTGTCTAACACTCGCCAGGCAGTGTGTGTGTCTAACACTCGCCAGGCAATGTGTGTGTCTAACACTCGCCAGGCAGTGTGTGTGTCTAACACTCACCAGGCAGTGTGTGTGTCTAACACTCGCCAGGCAGTTTGTGTGTCTAACACTCGCCAGGCAGTGTGTGTGTGTCTAACACTCACCAGGCAGTGTGTGTGTCTAACATTCGCCAGGCAGTGTGTGTGTCTAACACTCGCCAGGCAGTGTGTGTGTATAACACTCGCCAGGCAGTGTGTGTGTCTAACACTCGCCAGGCAGTGTGTGTGTCTAACACTCGCCAGGCAGTGTGTGTGTCTAACACTCGCCAGGCAGTGTGTGTGTCTAACACTCGCCAGGCAGTTTGTGTGTCTAACACTCGCCAGGCAGTTTGTGTGTCTGTGTCTAACACTCGCCAGGCAGTGTGTGTGTCTAACACTCGCCAGGCAGTGTGTGTGTGTCTAACACTCACCAGGCAGTGTGTGTGTCTAACACTCACCAGGCAGTGTGTGTGTCTAACACTCGCCAGGCAGTGTGTGTGTCTAACACTCACCAGGCAGTGTGTGTGTGTCTAACACTCACCAGGCAGTGTGTGTGTCTAACACTCGCCAGGCAGTGTGTGTGTCTAACACTCACCAGGCAGTGTGTGTGTGTCTAACACTCACCAGGCAGTGTGTGTGTCTAACATTCGCCAGGCAGTGTGTGTGTGTCTAACACTCGCCAGGCAGTGTGTGTGTCTAACACTCGCCAGGCAGTTTGTGTGTCTGTGTCTAACACTCGCCAGGCAGTGTGTGTGTCTAACACTCGCCAGGCAGTGTGTGTGTCTAACACTCGCCAGGCAATGTGTGTGTCTAACACTCGCCAGGCAGTGTGTGTGTCTAACACTCGCCAGGCAGTGTGTGTGTCTAACACTCGCCAGGCAGTTTGTGTGTCTAACACTCGCCAGGCAGTGTGTGTGTGTCAAACACTCACCAGGCAGTGTGTGTGTCTAACATTCGCCAGGCAGTGTGTGTGTCTAACACTCGCCAGGCAGTGTGTGTGTCTAACACTCGCCAGGCAGTGTGTGTGTCTAACACTCGCCAGGCAGTGTGTGTGTCTAACACTCGCCAGGCAGTGTGTGTGTCTAACACTCGCCAGGCAGTGTGTGTGTCTAACACTCGCCAGGCAGTGTGTGTGTCTAACACTCGCCAGGCAGTTTGTGTGTCTGTGTCTAACACTCGCCAGGCAGTGTGTGTGTCTAACACTCGCCAGGCAGTGTGTGTGTCTAACACTCGCCAGGCAGTGTGTGTGTCTAACACTCGCCAGGCAGTGTGTGTGTCTAGCACTCGCCAGGCAGTGTGTGTGTCTAACACTCGCCAGGCAGTGTGTGTGTCTAACACTCGCCAGGCAGTGTGTGTGTCTAACACTCGCCAGGCAGTGTGTGTGTCTAACACTCACCAGGCAGTGTGTGTGTGTCTAACACTCGCCAGGCAGTGTGTGTGTGTCTAATGCTCACCAGGAAGTTTGTGTGTCTAACACTCGCCAGGCAGTGTGTGTGTGTCTAACACTCACCAGGCAGTGTGTGTGTCTAACACTCACCAGGCAGTGTGTGTGTCTAACACTCACCAGGAAGTTTGTGTGTCTAACACTCGCCAGGCAGTGTGTGTGTGTCTAACACTCACCAGGCAGTGTGTGTGTCTAACACTCGCCAGGCAGTGTGTGTGTCTAACACTCGCCAGGCAGTGTGTGTGTCTAACACTCGCCAGGCAGTGTGTGTGTGTCTAACACTCACCAGGCAGTGTGTGTGTCTAACACTCGCCAGGCAGTGTGTGTGTGTCTAACACTCACCAGGCAGTGTGTGTGTCTAACACTCACCAGGCAGTGTGTGTGTCTAACACTCGCCAGGCAGTGTGTGTGTCTAACACTCGCCAGGCAGTGTGTGTGTCTAACACTCACCAGGCAGTGTGGGTCTGTCTAACACTCGCCAGACAGTGTGTGTGTGCAAACATTCGCCAGGCAGTGTGTGTGTGTCTAACACTGGCCAGGCAGTGTGTGTGTCTAACACTCACCAGGCAGTGTGTGTGTCTAACACTCGCCAGGCAGTGTGTGTGTCTAACACTCACCAGGCAGTGTGTGTGTCTAACACTCACCAGGCAGTGTGTGTGTCTAACACTCGCCAGGCAGTTTGTGTGTCTAACACTCGCCAGGCAATGTGTGTGTCTAACACTCGCCAGGCAGTGTGTGTGTCTAACGCTCACCAGGCAGTGTGTTTGTCTAACACTCGCCAGGCAGTTTGTGTGTCTAACACTCGCCAGGCAGTGTGTGTGTGTCTAACACTCGCCAGGCAGTGTGTGTGTCTAACACTCACCAGGCAGTGTGTGTGTGTCTAACACTCACCAGGCAGTGTGTGTGTGTCTAACACTCGCCAGGCAGTGTGTGTGTGTCTAATGCTCACCAGGAAGTTTGTGTGTCTAACACTCGCCAGGCAGTGTGTGTGTGTCTAACACTCACCAGGCAGTGTGCGTGTCTAACACTCACCAGGCAGTGTGTGTGTCTAACACTCACCAGGAAGTTTGTGTGTCTAACACTCGCCAGGCAGCGTGTGTGTGTCTAACACTCACCAGGCAGTGTGTGTGTCTAACACTCACCAGGCAGTGTGTGTGTCTAACACTCGCCAGGCAGTGTGTGTGTCTAACACTCACCAGGCAGTGTGTGTGTGTCTAACACTCACCAGGCAGTGTGTGTGTCTAAAACTCGCCAGGCAGTGTGTGTGTCTAACATTCACCAGGCAGTGTGTGTGTGTCTAACACTCGCCAGGCAGTGTGTGTGTCTAACATTCGCCAGGCAGTGTGTGTGTGTCTAACACTCACCAGGCAGTGTGTGTGTCTAACACTCGCCAGGCAGTGTGTGTGTGTCTAACACTCACCAGGCAGTGTGTGTGTCTAACACTCGCCAGGCAGTGTGTGTGTCTAACACTCGCCAGGCAGTGTGTGTGTCTAACACTCGCCAGGCAGTGTGTGTGTGTCTAACACTCACCAGGCAGTGTGTGTGTCTAACACTCGCCAGGCAGTGTGTGTGTGTCTAACACTGGCCAGGCAGTGTGTGTGTCTAACACTCACCAGGCAGTGTGTGTGTCTAACACTCGCCAGGCAGTGTGTGTGTCTAACACTCACCAGGCAGTGTGTGTGTCTAACACTCACCAAGCAGTGTGTGTGTCTAACACTCGCCAGGCAGTGTGTGTGTCTAACACTCGCCAGGCAGTGTGTGTGTCTAACACTCACCAGGCAGTGTGTGTGTCTAACACTCGCCAGGCAGTGTGTGTGACTAACACTCACCAGGCAGTGTGGGTCTGTCTAACACTCGCCAGACAGTGTGTGTGTGCAAACATTCGCCAGGCAGTGTGTGTGTGTCTAACACTGGCCAGGCAGTGTGTGTGTCTAACACTCACCAGGCAGTGTGTGTGTCTAACACTCGCCAGGCAGTGTGTGTGTCTAACACTCACCAGGCAGTGTGTGTGTCTAACACTCACCAGGCAGTGTGTGTGTCTAACACTCGCCAGGCAGTGTGTGTGTCTAACACTCGCCAGGCAATGTGTGTGTCTAACACTCGCCAGGCAGTGTGTGTGTCTAACGCTCACCAGGCAGTGTGTGTGTCTAACACTCGCCAGGCAGTTTGTGTGTCTAACACTCGCCAGGCAGTGTGTGTGTGTCTAACACTCGCCAGGCAGTGTGTGTGTCTAACACTCACCAGGCAGTGTGTGTGTGTCTAACACTCACCAGGCAGTGTGTGTGTGTCTAACACTCGCCAGGCAGTGTGTGTGTGTCTAATGCTCACCAGGAAGTTTGTGTGTCTAACACTCGCCAGGCAGTGTGTGTGTGTCTAACACTCACCAGGCAGTGTGTGTGTCTAACACTCACCAGGCAGTGTGTGTGTCTAACACTCACCAGGAAGTTTGTGTGTCTAACACTCGCCAGGCAGTGTGTGTGTGTCTAACACTCACCAGGCAGTGTGTGTGTCTAACACTCACCAGGCAGTGTGTGTGTCTAACACTCGCCAGGCAGTGTGTGTGTCTAACACTCACCAGGCAGTGTGTGTGTGTCTAACACTCACCAGGCAGTGTGTGTGTCTAACACTCGCCAGGCAGTGTGTGTGTCTAACATTCACCAGGCAGTGTGTGTGTGTCTAACACTCACCAGGCAGTGTGTGTGTCTAACATTCGCCAGGCAGTGTGTGTGTGTCTAACACTGGCCAGGCAGTGTGTGTGTCTAACACTTACCAGGCAGTGTGTGTGTCTAACACTCGCCAGGCAGTGTGTGTGTCTAACACTCGCCAGGCAGTGTGTGTGTCTAACACTCGCCAGGCAGTGTGTGTGTCTAACACTCGCCAGGCAGTGTGTGTGTCTAACACTCGCGAGGCAGTGTGTGTGTCTAACACTCGCCAGGCAGTTTGTGTGTCTGTGTCTAACACTCGCCAGGCAGTGTGTGTGTCTAACACTCGCCAGGCAGTGTGTGTGTCTAACACTCGCCAGGCAATGTGTGTGTCTAACACTCGCCAGGCAGTGTGTGTGTCTAACACTCACCAGGCAGTGTGTGTGTCTAACACTCGCCAGGCAGTTTGTGTGTCTAACACTCGCCAGGCAGTGTGTGTGTGTCTAACACTCACCAGGCAGTGTGTGTGTCTAACATTCGCCAGGCAGTGTGTGTGTCTAACACTCGCCAGGCAGTGTGTGTGTCTAACACTCGCCAGGCAGTGTGTGTGTCTAACACTCGCCAGGCAGTGTGTGTGTCTAACACTCGCCAGGCAGTGTGTGTGTCTAACACTCGCCAGGCAGTGTGTGTGTCTAACACTCGCCAGGCAGTTTGTGTGTCTAACACTCGCCAGGCAGTTTGTGTGTCTGTGTCTAACACTCGCCAGGCAGTGTGTGTGTCTAACACTCGCCAGGCAGTGTGTGTGTGTCTAACACTCACCAGGCAGTGTGTGTGTCTAACACTCACCAGGCAGTGTGTGTGTCTAACACTCGCCAGGCAGTGTGTGTGTCTAACACTCACCAGGCAGTGTGTGTGTGTCTAACACTCACCAGGCAGTGTGTGTGTCTAACACTCGCCAGGCAGTGTGTGTGTCTAACACTCACCAGGCAGTGTGTGTGTGTCTAACACTCACCAGGCAGTGTGTGTGTCTAACATTCGCCAGGCAGTGTGTGTGTGTCTAACACTCGCCAGGCAGTGTGTGTGTCTAACACTCGCCAGGCAGTTTGTGTGTCTGTGTCTAACACTCGCCAGGCAGTGTGTGTGTCTAACACTCGCCAGGCAGTGTGTGTGTCTAACACTCGCCAGGCAATGTGTGTGTCTAACACTCGCCAGGCAGTGTGTGTGTCTAACACTCGCCAGGCAGTGTGTGTGTCTAACACTCGCCAGGCAGTTTGTGTGTCTAACACTCGCCAGGCAGTGTGTGTGTGTCAAACACTCACCAGGCAGTGTGTGTGTCTAACATTCGCCAGGCAGTGTGTGTGTCTAACACTCGCCAGGCAGTGTGTGTGTCTAACACTCGCCAGGCAGTGTGTGTGTCTAACACTCGCCAGGCAGTGTGTGTGTCTAACACTCGCCAGGCAGTGTGTGTGTCTAACACTCGCCAGGCAGTGTGTGTGTCTAACACTCGCCAGGCAGTGTGTGTGTCTAACACTCGCCAGGCAGTTTGTGTGTCTGTGTCTAACACTCGCCAGGCAGTGTGTGTGTCTAACACTCGCCAGGCAGTGTGTGTGTCTAACACTCGCCAGGCAGTGTGTGTGTCTAACACTCGCCAGGCAGTGTGTGTGTCTAACACTCGCCAGGCAGTGTGTGTGTCTAACACTCGCCAGGCAGTGTGTGTGTCTAACACTCGCCAGGCAGTGTGTGTGTCTAACACTCGCCAGGCAGTGTGTGTGTCTAACACTCACCAGGCAGTGTGTGTGTGTCTAACACTCGCCAGGCAGTGTGTGTGTGTCTAATGCTCACCAGGAAGTTTGTGTGTCTAACACTCGCCAGGCAGTGTGTGTGTGTCTAACACTCACCAGGCAGTGTGTGTGTCTAACACTCACCAGGCAGTGTGTGTGTCTAACACTCACCAGGAAGTTTGTGTGTCTAACACTCGCCAGGCAGTGTGTGTGTGTCTAACACTCACCAGGCAGTGTGTGTGTCTAATACTCGCCAGGCAGTGTGTGTGTCTAACACTCGCCAGGCAGTGTGTGTGTCTAACACTCGCCAGGCAGTGTGTGTGTGTCTAACACTCACCAGGCAGTGTGTGTGTCTAACACTCGCCAGGCAGTGTGTGTGTGTCTAACACTCACCAGGCAGTGTGTGTGTCTAACACTCACCAGGCAGTGTGTGTGTCTAACACTCGCCAGGCAGTGTGTGTGTCTAACACTCGCCAGGCAGTGTGTGTGTCTAACACTCACCAGGCAGTGTGGGTCTGTCTAACACTCGCCAGACAGTGTGTGTGTGCAAACATTCGCCAGGCAGTGTGTGTGTGTCTAACACTGGCCAGGCAGTGTGTGTGTCTAACACTCACCAGGCAGTGTGTGTGTCTAACACTCGCCAGGCAGTGTGTGTGTCTAACACTCACCAGGCAGTGTGTGTGTCTAACACTCACCAGGCAGTGTGTGTGTCTAACACTCGCCAGGCAGTGTGTGTGTCTAACACTCGCCAGGCAATGTGTGTGTCTAACACTCGCCAGGCAGTGTGTGTGTCTAACGCTCACCAGGCAGTGTGTGTGTCTAACACTCGCCAGGCAGTTTGTGTGTCTAACACTCGCCAGGCAGTGTGTGTGTGTCTAACACTCGCCAGGCAGTGTGTGTGTCTAACACTCCCCAGGCAGTGTGTGTGTGTCTAACACTCACCAGGCAGTGTGTGTGTGTCTAACACTCGCCAGGCAGTGTGTGTGTGTCTAATGCTCACCAGGAAGTTTGTGTGTCTAACACTCGCCAGGCAGTGTGTGTGTGTCTAACACTCACCAGGCAGTGTGCGTGTCTAACACTCACCAGGCAGTGTGTGTGTCTAACACTCACCAGGAAGTTTGTGTGTCTAACACTCGCCAGGCAGTGTGTGTGTGTCTAACACTCACCAGGCAGTGTGTGTGTCTAACACTCACCAGGCAGTGTGTGTGTCTAACACTCGCCAGGCAGTGTGTGTGTCTAACACTCACCAGGCAGTGTGTGTGTGTCTAACACTCACCAGGCAGTGTGCGTGTCTAACACTCGCCAGGCAGTGTGTGTGTCTAACATTCACCAGGCAGTGTGTGTGTGTCTAACACTCGCCAGGCAGTGTGTGTGTCTAACATTCGCCAGGCAGTGTGTGTGTGTCTAACACTCACCAGGCAGTGTGTGTGTCTAACACTCGCCAGGCAGTGTGTGTGTGTCTAACACTCACCAGGCAGTGTGTGTGTCTAACACTCGCCAGGCAGTGTGTGTGTCTAACACTCGCCAGGCAGTGTGTGTGTCTAACACTCGCCAGGCAGTGTGTGTGTGTCTAACACTCACCAGGCAGTGTGTGTGTCTAACACTCGCCAGGCAGTGTGTGTGTGTCTAACACTGGCCAGGCAGTGTGTGTGTCTAACACTCACCAGGCAGTGTGTGTGTCTAACACTCGCCAGGCAGTGTGTGTGTCTAACACTCACCAGGCAGTGTGTGTGTCTAACACTCACCAAGCAGTGTGTGTGTCTAACACTCGCCAGGCAGTGTGTGTGTCTAACACTCGCCAGGCAGTGTGTGTGTCTAACACTCGCCAGGCAGTGTGTGTGTCTAACACTCACCAGGCAGTGTGTGTGTGTCTAACACTCACCAGGCAGTGTGTGTGTGTCTAACACTCGCCAGGCAGTGTGTGTGTGTCTAATGCTCACCAGGAAGTTTGTGTGTCTAACACTCGCCAGGCAGTGTGTGTGTGTCTAACACTGACCAGGCAGTGTGTGTGTCTAACACTCACCAGGCAATGTGTGTGTCTAACACTCACCAGGCAGTGTGTGTGTCTAACACTCAACAGGAAGTTTGTGTGTCTAACACTCGCCAGGCAGTGTGTGTGTGTCTAACACTCACCAGGCAGTGTGTGTGTCTAACACTCACCAGGCAGTGTGTGTGTCTAACACTCGCCAGGCAGTGTGTGTGTCTAACACTCACCAGGCAGTGAGTGTGTGTCTAACACTCACCAGGCAGTGTGTGTGTCTAACACTCACCAGGCAGTGTGTGTGTCTAACACTCGCCAGGCAGTGTGTGTGTGTCTAACACTCACCAGGCAGTGTGTGTGTCTAACACTCACCAGGCAGTGTGTGTGTCTAACACTCGCCAGGCAGTGTGTGTGTCTAACACTCGCCAGGCAGTGTGTGTGTCTAACACTCGCCAGGCAGTTTGTGTGTCTAACACTCGCCAGGCAGTGTGTGTGACTAACACTCACCAGGCAGTGTGGGTCTGTCTAACACTCGCCAGACAGTGTGTGTGTGCAAACATTCGCCAGGCAGTGTGTGTGTGTCTAACACTGGCCAGGCAGTGTGTGTGTCTAACACTCACCAGGCAGTGTGTGTGTCTAACACTTGCCAGGCAGTGTGTGTGTCTAACACTCACCAGGCAGTGTGTGTGTCTAACACTCACCAGGCAGTGTGTGTGTCTAACACTCGCCAGGCAGTGTGTGTGTCTAACACTCGCCAGGCAATGTGTGTGTCTAACACTCGCCAGGCAGTGTGTGTGTCTAACGCTCACCAGGCAGTGTGTGTGTCTAACACTCGCCAGGCAATTTGTGTGTCTAACACTCGCCAGGCAGTGTGTGTGTGTCTAACACTCGCCAGGCAGTGTGTGTGTCTAACACTCACCAGGCAGTGTGTGTGTGTCTAACACTCACCAGGCAGTGTGTGTGTGTCTAACACTCGCCAGGCAGTGTGTGTGTGTCTAATGCTCACCAGGAAGTTTGTGTGTCTAACACTCGCCAGGCAGTGTGTGTGTGTCTAACACTCACCAGGCAGTGTGTGTGTCTAACACTCACCAGGCAGTGTGTGTGTCTAACACTCACCAGGAAGTTTGTGTGTCTAACACTCGCCAGGCAGTGTGTGTGTGTCTAACACTCACCAGGCAGTGTGTGTGTCTAACACTCACCAGGCAGTGTGTGTGTCTAAAACTCGCCAGGCAGTGTGTGTGTCTAACACTCACCAGGCAGTGTGTGTGTGTCTAACACTCACCAGGCAGTGTGTGTGTCTAACACTCGCCAGGCAGTGTGTGTGTCTAACATTCACCAGGCAGTGTGTGTGTGTCTAACACTCACCAGGCAGTGTGTGTGTCTAACATTCGCCAGGCAGTGTGTGTGTGTCTAACACTCACCAGGCAGTGTGTGTGTCTAACACTCGCCAGGCAGTGTGTGTGTGTCTAACACTCACCAGGCAGTGTGTGTGTCTAACACTCGCCAGGCAGTGTGTGTGTCTAACACTCGCCAGGCAGTGTGTGTGTCTAACACTCGCCAGGCAGTGTGTGTGTGTCTAACACTCACCAGGCAGTGTGTGTGTCTAACACTCGCCAGGCAGTGTGTGTGTGTCTAACACTCACCAGGCAGTGTGTGTGTCTAACACTCACCAGGCAGTGTGTGTGTCTAACACTCGCCAGGCAGTGTGTGTGTCTAACACTCGCCAGGCAGTGTGTGTGACTAACACTCACCAGGCAGTGTGGGTCTGTCTAACACTCGCCAGACAGTGTGTGTGTGCAAACATTCGCCAGGCAGTGTGTGTGTGTCTAACACTGGCCAGGCAGTGTGTGTGTCTAACACTCACCAGGCAGTGTGTGTGTCTAACACTCACCAGGCAGTGTGTGTGTCTAACACTCACCAGGCAGTGTGTGTGTCTAACACTCGCCAGGCAGTGTGTGTGTCTAACACTCGCCAGGCAATGTGTGTGTCTAACACTCGCCA
This sequence comes from Cetorhinus maximus, assembly GCF_964194155.1. Taxonomy (NCBI): domain Eukaryota; kingdom Metazoa; phylum Chordata; class Chondrichthyes; order Lamniformes; family Cetorhinidae; genus Cetorhinus; species Cetorhinus maximus. The sequence continues at coordinate 46,409 of NW_027597890.1, forward strand.
GGCAGTGTGTGTGTCTAACGCTCACCAGGCAGTGTGTGTGTCTAACACTCGCCAGGCAGTTTGTGTGTCTAACACTCGCCAGGCAGTGTGTGTGTGTCTAACACTCGCCAGGCAGTGTGTGTGTCTAACACTCACCAGGCAGTGTGTGTGTGTCTAACACTCACCAGGCAGTGTGTGTGTGTCTAACACTCGCCAGGCAGTGTGTGTGTGTCTAATGCTCACCAGGAAGTTTGTGTGTCTAACACTCGCCAGGCAGTGTGTGTGTGTCTAACACTCACCAGGCAGTGTGTGTGTCTAACACTCACCAGGCAGTGTGTGTGTCTAACACTCACCAGGAAGTTTGTGTGTCTAACACTCGCCAGGCAGTGTGTGTGTGTCTAACACTCACCAGGCAGTGTGTGTGTCTAACACTCACCAGGCAGTGTGTGTGTCTAACACTCGCCAGGCAGTGTGTGTGTCTAACACTCACCAGGCAGTGTGTGTGTGTCTAACACTCACCAGGCAGTGTGTGTGTCTAACACTCGCCAGGCAGTGTGTGTGTCTAACATTCACCAGGCAGTGTGTGTGTGTCTAACACTCACCAGGCAGTGTGTGTGTCTAACATTCGCCAGGCAGTGTGTGTGTGTCTAACACTGGCCAGGCAGTGTGTGTGTCTAACACTCACCAGGCAGTGTGTGTGTCTAACACTCGCCAGGCAGTGTGTGTGTCTAACACTCGCCAGGCAGTGTGTGTGTCTAACACTCGCCAGGCAGTGTGTGTGTCTAACACTCGCCAGGCAGTGTGTGTGTCTAACACTCGCCAGGCAGTGTGTGTGTCTAACACTCGCCAGGCAGTTTGTGTGTCTGTGTCTAACACTCGCCAGGCAGTGTGTGTTTCTAACACTCGCCAGGCAGTGTGTGTGTCTAACACTCGCCAGGCAATGTGTGTGTCTAACACTCGCCAGGCAGTGTGTGTGTCTAACACTCACCAGGCAGTGTGTGTGTCTAACACTCGCCAGGCAGTTTGTGTGTCTAACGCTCGCCAGGCAGTGTGTGTGTGTCTAACACTCACCAGGCAGTGTGTGTGTCTAACATTCGCCAGGCAGTGTGTGTGTCTAACACTCGCCAGGCAGTGTGTGTGTCTAACACTCGCCAGGCAGTGTGTGTGTCTAACACTCGCCAGGCAGTGTGTGTGTCTAACACTCGCCAGGCAGTGTGTGTGTCTAACACTCGCCAGGCAGTGTGTGTGTCTAACACTCGCCAGGCAGTTTGTGTGTCTAACACTCGCCAGGCAGTTTGTGTGTCTGTGTCTAACACTCGCCAGGCAGTGTGTGTGTCTAACACTCGCCAGGCAGTGTGTGTGTGTCTAACACTCACCAGGCAGTGTGTGTGTCTAACACTCACCAGGCAGTGTGTGTGTCTAACACTCGCCAGGCAGTGTGTGTGTCTAACACTCACCAGGCAGTGTGTGTGTGTCTAACACTCACCAGGCAGTGTGTGTGTCTAACACTCGCCAGGCAGTGTGTGTGTCTAACACTCACCAGGCAGTGTGTGTGTGTCTAACACTCACCAGGCAGTGTGTGTCTCTAACATTCGCCAGACAGTGTGTGTGTGTCTAACACTCGCCAGGCAGTGTGTGTGTCTAACACTCGCCAGGCAGTTTGTGTGTCTGTGTCTAACACTCGCCAGGCAGTGTGTGTGTCTAACACTCGCCAGGCAGTGTGTGTGTCTAACACTCGCCAGGCAATGTGTGTGTCTAACACTCGCCAGGCAGTGTGTGTGTGTCTAACACTCGCCAGGCAGTGTGTGTGTCTAACACTCGCCAGGCAGTTTGTGTGTCTAACACTCGCCAGGCAGTGTGTGTGTGTCAAACACTCACCAGGCAGTGTGTGTGTCTAACATTCGCCAGGCAGTGTGTGTGTCTAACACTCGCCAGGCAGTGTGTGTGTCTAACACTCGCCAGGCAGTGTGTGTGTCTAACACTCGCCAGGCAGTGTGTGTGTCTAACACTCGCCAGGCAGTGTGTGTGTCTAACACTCGCCAGGCAGTGTGTGTGTCTAACACTCGCCAGGCAGTGTGTGTGTCTAACACTCGCCAGGCAGTTTGTGTGTCTGTGTCTAACACTCGCCAGGCAGTGTGTGTGTCTAACACTCGCCAGGCAGTGTGTGTGTCTAACACTCGCCAGGCAGTGTGTGTGTCTAACACTCGCCAGGCAGTGTGTGTGTCTAACACTCGCCAGGCAGTGTGTGTGTCTAACACTCGCCAGGCAGTGTGTGTGTCTAACACTCGCCAGGCAGTGTGTGTGTCTAACACTCGCCAGGCAGTGTGTGTGTCTAACACTCACCAGGCAGTGTGTGTGTGTCTAACACTCGCCAGGCAGTGTGTGTGTGTCTAATGCTCACCAGGAAGTTTGTGTGTCTAACACTCGCCAGGCTGTGTGTGTGTGTCTAACACACACCAGGCAGTGTGTGTGTCTAACACTCACCAGGCAGTGTGTGTGTCTAACACTCACCAGGAAGTTTGTGTGTCTAACACTCGCCAGGCAGTGTGTGTGTGTCTAACACTCACCAGGCAGTGTGTGTGTCTAACACTCGCCAGGCAGTGTGTGTGTCTAACACTCGCCAGGCAGTGTGTGTGTCTAACACTCGCCAGGCAGTGTGTGTGTGTCTAACACTCACCAGGCAGTGTGTGTGTCTAACACTCGCCAGGCAGTGTGTGTGTGTCTAACACTCACCAGGCAGTGTGTGTGTCTAACACTCACCAGGCAGTGTGTGTGTCTAACACTCGCCAGGCAGTGTGTGTGTCTAACACTCGCCAGGCAGTGTGTGTGTCTAACACTCACCAGGCAGTGTGGGTCTGTCTAACACTCGCCAGACAGTGTGTGTGCGCAAACATTCGCCAGGCAGTGTGTGTGTGTCTAACACTGGCCAGGCAGTGTGTGTGTCTAACACTCACCAGGCAGTGTGTGTGTCTAACAATCGCCAAGCAGTGTGTGTGTCTAACACTCACCAGGCAGTGTGTGTGTCTAACACTCACCAAGCAGTGTGTGTGTCTAACACTCGCCAGGCAGTGTGTGTGTCTAACACTCGCCAGGCAGTGTGTGTGTCTAACACTCGCCAGGCAGTGTGTGTGTCTAACACTCACTAGGCAGTGTGTGTGTGTCTAACACTCACCAGGCAGTGTGTGTGTGTCTAACACTCGCCAGGCAGTGTGTGTGTGTCTAATGCTCACCAGGAAGTTTGTGTGTCTAACACTCGCCAGGCAGTGTGTGTGTGTCTAACACTCACCAGGCAGTGTGTGTGTCTAACACTCACCAGGCAGTGTGTGTGTCTAACACTCACCAGGCAGTGTGTGTGTCTAACACTCACCAGGAAGTTTGTGTGTCTAACACTCGCCAGGCAGTGTGTGTGTGTCTAACACTCACCAGGCAGTGTGTGTGTCTAACACTCACCAGGCAGTGTGTGTGTCTAACACTCGCCAGGCAGTGTGTGTGTCTAACACTCACCAGGCAGTGAGTGTGTGTCTAACACTCACCAGGCAGTGTGTGTGTCTAACACTCACCAGGCAGTGTGTGTGTCTAACACTCGCCAGGCAGTGTGTGTGTGTCTAACACTCACCAGGCAGTGTGTGTGTCTAACACTCACCAGGCAGTGTGTGTGTCTAACACTCGCCAGGCAGTGTGTGTGTCTAACACTCGCCAGGCAGTGTGTGTGTCTAACACTCGCCAGGCAGTGTGTGTGTCTAACACTCGCCAGGCAGTGTGTGTGTCTAACACTCGCCAGGCAGTGTGTGTGTCTAACACTCGCCAGGCAGTGTGTGTGTCTAACACTCGCCAGGCAGTGTGTGTGTCTAACACTCGCCAGGCAGTTTGTGTGTCTGTGTCTAACACTCGCCAGGCAGCGTGTGTGTCTAACACTCGCCAGGCAGTTTGTGTGTCTAACACTCGCCAGGCAGTGTGTGTGTCTAACACTCGCCAGGCAGTTTGTGTGTCTAACACTCGCCAGGCAGTGTGTGTGTCTAACACTCGCCAGGCAGTTTGTGTGTCTAACACTCGCCAGGCAGTGTGTGTGTCTAACACTCGCCAGGCAGTTTGTGTGTCTAACACTCGCCAGGCAGTGTGTGTGTCTAACACTCGCCAGGCAGTGTATGTGTCTAACACTCGCCAGGCAGTGTGTGTGTCTAACACTCGCCAGGCAGTTTGTGTGTCTAACACTCGCCAGGCAGTGTGTGTGACTAACACTCACCAGGCAGTGTGGGTCTGTCTAACACTCGCCAGACAGTGTGTGTGTGCAAACATTCGCCAGGCAGTGTGTGTGTGTCTAACACTGGCCAGGCAGTGTGTGTGTCTAACACTCACCAGGCAGTGTGTGTGTCTAACACTCGCCAGGCAGTGTGTGTGTCTAACACTCACCAGGCAGTGTGTGTGTCTAACACTCACCAGGCAGTGTGTGTGTCTAACACTCGCCAGGCAGTGTGTGTGTCTAACACTCGCCAGGCAATGTGTGTGTCTAACACTCGCCAGGCAGTGTGTGTGTCTAACGCTCACCAGGCAGTGTGTGTGTCTAACACTCGCCAGGCAGTTTGTGTGTCTAACACTCGCCAGGCAGTGTGTGTGTGTCTAACACTCGCCAGGCAGTGTGTGTGTCTAACACTCACCAGGCAGTGTGTGTGTGTCTAACACTCACCAGGCAGTGTGTGTGTGTCTAACACTCGCCAGGCAGTGTGTGTGTGTCTAATGCTCACCAGGAAGTTTGTGTGTCTAACACTCGCCAGGCAGTGTGTGTGTGTCTAACACTCACCAGGCAGTGTGTGTGTCTAACACTCACCAGGCAGTGTGTGTGTCTAACACTCACCAGGAAGTTTGTGTGTCTAACACTCGCCAGGCAGTGTGTGTGTGTCTAACACTCACCAGGCAGTGTGTGTGTCTAACACTCACCAGGCAGTGTGTGTGTCTAACACTCGCCAGGCAGTGTGTGTGTCTAACACTCACCAGGCAGTGTGTGTGTGTCTAACACTCACCAGGCAGTGTGTGTGTCTAACACTCGCCAGGCAGTGTGTGTGTCTAACATTCACCAGGCAGTGTGTGTGTGTCTAACACTCACCAGGCAGTGTGTGTGTCTAACATTCGCCAGGCAGTGTGTGTGTGTCTAACACTGGCCAGGCAGTGTGTGTGTCTAACACTCACCAGGCAGTGTGTGTGTCTAACACTCGCCAGGCAGTGTGTGTGTCTAACACTCGCCAGGCAGTGTGTGTGTCTAACACTCGCCAGGCAGTGTGTGTGTCTAACACTCGCCAGGCAGTGTGTGTGTCTAACACTCGCCAGGCAGTGTGTGTGTCTAACACTCGCCAGGCAGTTTGTGTGTCTGTGTCTAACACTCGCCAGGCAGTGTGTGTGTCTAACACTCGCCAGGCAGTGTGTGTGTCTAACACTCGCCAGGCAATGTGTGTGTCTAACACTCGCCAGGCAGTGTGTGTGTCTAACACTCAGCAGGCAGTGTGTGTGTCTAACACTCGCCAGGCAGTTTGTGTGTCTAACACTCGCCAGGCAGTGTGTGTGTGTCTAACACTCACCAGGCAGTGTGTGTGTCTAACATTCGCCAGGCAGTGTGTGTGTCTAACACTCGCCAGGCAGTGTGTGTGTCTAACACTCGCCAGGCAGTGTGTGTGTCTAACACTCGCCAGGCAGTGTGTGTGTCTAACACTCGCCAGGCAGTGTGTGTGTCTAACACTCGCCAGGCAGTGTGTGTGTCTAACACTCGCCAGGCAGTTTGTGTGTCTAACACTCGCCAGGCAGTTTGTGTGTCTGTGTCTAACACTCGCCAGGCAGTGTGTGTGTCTAACACTCGCCAGGCAGTGTGTGTGTGTCTAACACTCACCAGGCAGTGTGTGTGTCTAACACTCACCAGGCAGTGTGTGTGTCTAACACTCGCCAGGCAGTGTGTGTGTCTAACACTCACCAGGCAGTGTGTGTGTGTCTAACACTCACCAGGCAGTGTGTGTGTCTAACACTCGCCAGGCAGTGTGTGTGTCTAACACTCACCAGGCAGTGTGTGTGTGTCTAACACTCACCAGGCAGTGTGTGTGTCTAACATTCGCCAGGCAGTGTGTGTGTGTCTAACACTCGCCAGGCAGTGTGTGTGTCTAACACTCGCCAGGCAGTTTGTGTGTCTGTGTCTAACACTCGCCAGGCAGTGTGTGTGTCTAACACTCGCCAGGCAGTGTGTGTGTCTAACACTCGCCAGGCAATGTGTGTGTCTAACACTCGCCAGGCAGTGTGTGTGTCTAACACTCGCCAGGCAGTGTGTGTGTCTAACACTAGCCAGGCAGTTTGTGTGTCTAACACTCGCCAGGCAGTGTGTGTGTGTCTAACACTCACCAGGCAGTGTGTGTGTCTAACATTCGCCAGGCAGTGTGTGTGTCTAACACTCGCCAGGCAGTGTGTGTGTCTAACACTCGCCAGGCAGTGTGTGTGTCTAACACTCGCCAGGCAGTGTGTGTGTCTAACACTCGCCAGGCAGTGTGTGTGTCTAACACTCGCCAGGCAGTGTGTGTGTCTAACACTCGCCAGGCAGTGTGTGTGTCTAACACTCGCCAGGCAGTTTGTGTGTCTGTGTCTAACACTCGCCAGGCATTGTGTGTGTCTAACACTCGCCAGGCAGTGTGTGTGTCTAACACTCGCCAGGCAGTGTGTGTGTCTAACACTCGCCAGGCAGTGTGTGTGTCTAACACTCGCCAGGCAGTGTGTGTGTCTAACACTCGCCAGGCAGTGTGTGTGTCTAACACTCGCCAGGCAGTGTGTGTGTCTAACACTCGCCAGGCAGTGTGTGTGTCTAACACTCACCAGGCAGTGTGTGTGTGTCTAACACTCGCCAGGCAGTGTGTGTGTGTCTAATGCTCACCAGGAAGTTTGTGTGTCTAACACTCGCCAGGCAGTGTGTATGTGTCTAACACTCACCCGGCAGTGTGTGTGTCTAACACTCACCAGGCAGTGTGTGTGTCTAACACTCACCAGGAAGTTTGTGTGTCTAACACTCGCCAGGCAGTGTGTGTGTGTCTAACACTCACCAGGCAGTGTGTGTGTCTAACACTCGCCAGGCAGTGTGTGTGTCTAACACTCGCCAGGCAGTGTGTGTGTCTAACACTCGCCAGGCAGTGTGTGTGTGTCTAACACTCACCAGGCAGTGTGTGTGTCTAACACTCGCCAGGCAGTGTGTGTGTGTCTAACACTCACCAGGCAGTGTGTGTGTCTAACACTCACCAGGCAGTGTGTGTGTCTAACACTCGCCAGGCAGTGTGTGTGTCTAACACTCGCCAGGCAGTGTGTGTGTCTAACACTCACCAGGCAGTGTGGGTCTGTCTAACACTCGCCAGACAGTGTGTATGCGCAAACATTCGCCAGGCAGTGTGTGTGTGTCTAACACTGGCCAGGCAGTGTGTGTGTCTAACACTCACCAGGCAGTGTGTGTGTCTAACACTCGCCAGGCAGTGTGTGTGTCTAACACTCACCAGGCAGTGTGTGTGTCTAACACTCACCAAGCAGTGTGTGTGTCTAACACTCGCCAGGCAGTGTGTGTGTCTAACACTCGCCAGGCAGTGTGTGTGTCTAACACTCGCCAGGCAGTGTGTGTGTCTAACACTCACCAGGCAGTGTGTGTGTGTCTAACACTCACCAGGCAGTGTGTGTGTGTCTAACACTCGCCAGGCAGTGTGTGTGTGTCTAATGCTCACCAGGAAGTTTGTGTGTCTAACACTCGCCAGGCAGTGTGTGTGTGTCTAACACTCACCAGGCAGTGTGTGTGTCTAACACTCACCAGGAAGTTTGTGTGTCTAACACTCGCCAGGCAGTGTGTGTGTGTCTAACACTCACCAGGCAGTGTGTGTGTCTAACACTCACCAGGCAGTGTGTGTGTCTAACACTCGCCAGGCAGTGTGTGTGTGTCTAACACTCACCAGGCAGTGTGTGTGTCTAACACTCACCAGGCAGTGTGTGTGTCTAACACTCGCCAGGCAGTGTGTGTGTCTAACACTCACCAGGCAGTGAGTGTGTGTCTAACACTCACCAGGCAGTGTGTGTGTCTAACACTCACCAGGCAGTGTGTGTGTCTAACACTCGCCAGGCAGGGTGTGTGTGTCTAACACTCACCAGGCAGTGTGTGTGTCTAACACTCACCAGGCAGTGTGTTTGTCTAACACTCGCCAGGCAGTGTGTGTGTCTAACACTCGCCAGGCAGTGTGTGTGTCTAACACTCGCCAGGCAGTGTGTGTGTCTAACACTCGCCAGGCAGTGTGTGTGTCTAACACTCGCCAGGCAGTGTGTGTGTCTAACACTCGCCAGGCAGTGTGTGTGTCTAACACTCGCCAGGCAGTGTGTGTGTCTAACACTCGCCAGGCAGTTTGTGTGTCTGTGTCTAACACTCGCCAGGCAGCGTGTGTGTCTAACACTCGCCAGGCAGTTTGTGTGTCTAACACTCGCCAGGCAGTGTGTGTGTCTAACACTCGCCAGGCAGTTTGTGTTTCTAAAACTCGCCAGGCAGTGTGTGTGTCTAACACTCGCCAGGCAGTTTGTGTGTCTAACACTCGCCAGGCAGTGTGTGTGTCTAACACTCGCCAGGCAGTTTGTGTGTCTAACACTCGCCAGGCAGTGTGTGTGTCTAACACTCGCCAGGCAGTGTGTGTGTCTAACACTCGCCAGGCAGTGTGTGTGTCTAACACTCGCCAGGCAGTGTGTGTGTCTAACACTCGCCAGGCAGTGTGTTTGTCTAACACTCGCCAGGCATTGTGTGTGTCTAACACTCGCCAGGCAGTTTGTGTGTCTAACACTCGCCAGGCAGTGTGTGTGTCTTGCACTTGCCAGGCAGTTTGTGTGTCTAACACTCGCCAGGCATTGTGTGTGTCTAACACTCGCCAGGCAGTGTGTGTGTCTAACACTCGCCAGGCAGTGTGTGTGTCTAACACTCGCCAGGCAATGTGTGTGTCTAACACTCGCCAGGCAGTGTGTGTGTCTAACACTCGCCAGGCAGTGTGTGTGTCTAACACTCGCCAGGCAGTTTGTGTGTCTAACACTCGCAATGCAGTGTGTGTGTGTCAAACACTCACCAGGCAGTGTGTGTGTCTAACATTCGCCAGGCAGTGTGTGTGTCTAACACTCGCCAGGCAGTGTGTGTGTCTAACACTCGCCAGGCAGTGTGTGTGTCCACCACTCGCCAGGCAGTGTGTGTGTCTAACACTCGCCAGGCAGTGTGTGTGTCTAACACTCGCCAGGCAGTGTGTGTGTCTAACACTCGCCAGGCAGTGTGTGTGTCTAACACTCGCCAGGCAGTTTGTGTGTCTGTGTCTAACACTCGCCAGGCAGTGTGTGTGTCTAACACTCGCCAGGCAGTGTGTGTGTCTAACACTCGCCAGGCAGTGTGTGTGTCTAACACTCGCCAGGCAGTGTGTGTGTCTAACACTCGCCAGGCAGTGTGTGTGTCTAACACTCGCCAGGCAGTGTGTGTGTCTAACACTCGCCAGGCAGTGTGTGTGTCTAACACTCACCAGGCAGTGTGTGTGTGTCTAACACTCGCCAGGCAGTGTGTGTGTGTCTAATGCTCACCAGGAAGTTTGTGTGTCTAACACTCGCCAGGCAGTGTGTGTGTGTCTAACACTCACCAGGCAGTGTGTGTGTCTAACACTCACCAGGCAGTGTGTGTGTCTAACACTCACCAGGAAGTTTGTGTGTCTAACACTCGCCAGGCAGTGTGTGTGTGTCTAACACTCACCAGGCAGTGTGTGTGTCTTACACTCGCCAGGCAGTGTGTGTGTCTAACACTCGCCAGGCAGTGTGTGTGTGTCTAACACTCACCAGGCAGTGTGTGTGTCTAACACTCGCCAGGCAGTGTGTGTGTGTCTAACACTCACCAGGCAGTGTGTGTGTCTAACACTCACCAGGCAGTGTGTGTGTCTAACACTCGCCAGGCAGTGTGTGTGTCTAACACTCGCCAGGCAGTGTGTGTGTCTAACACTCACCAGGCAGTGTGGGTCTGTCTAACACTCGCCAGACAGTGTGTGTGCGCAAACATTCGCCAGGCAGTGTGTGTGTGTCTAACACTGGCCAGGCAGTGTGTGTGTCTAACACTCACCAGGCAGTGTGTGTGTCTAACACTCGCCAGGCAGTGTGTGTGTCTAACACTCACCAGGCAGTGTGTGTGTCTAACACTCACCAAGCAGTGTGTGTGTCTAACACTCGCCAGGCAGTGTGTGTGTCTAACACTCGCCAGGCAGTGTGTGTGTCTAACACTCGCCAGGCAGTGTGTGTGTCTAACACTCACCAGGCAGTGTGTGTGTGTCTAACACTCACCAGGCAGTGTGTGTGTCTAACACTCGCCAGGCAGTGTGTGTGTCTAACACTCGCCAGGCAGTGTGTGTGTCTAACACTCGCCAGGCAGTTTGTGTGTCTGTGTCTAACACTCGCCAGGCAGCGTGTGTGTCTAACACTCGCCAGGCAGTTTGTGTGTCTAACACTCGCCAGGCAGTGTGTGTGTCTAACACTCGCCAGGCAGTTTGTGTTTCTAACACTCGCCAGGCAGTGTGTGTGTCTAACACTCGCCAGGCAGTTTGTGTGTCTAACACTCGCCAGGCAGTGTGTGTGTCTAACACTCGCCAGGCAGTTTGTGTGTCTAACACTCGCCAGGCAGTGTGTGTGTCTAACACTCGCCAGGCAGTGTGTGTGTCTAACACTCGCCAGGCAGTGTGTGTGTCTAACACTCGCCAGGCAGTGTGTGTGTCTAACACTCGCCAGGCAGTGTGTTTGTCTAACACTCGCCAGGCATTGTGTGTGTCTAACACTCGCCAGGCAGTTTGTGTGTCTAACACTCGCCAGGCAGTGTGTGTGTCTTGCACTTGCCAGGCAGTTTGTGTGTCTAACACTCGCCAGGCATTGTGTGTGTCTAACACTCGCCAGGCAGTGTGTGTGTCTAACACTCGCCAGGCAGTGTGTGTGTCTAACACTCGCCAGGCAATGTGTGTGTCTAACACTCGCCAGGCAGTGTGTGTGTCTAACACTCGCCAGGCAGTGTGTGTGTCTAACACTCGCCAGGCAGTTTGTGTGTCTAACACTCGCAATGCAGTGTGTGTGTGTCAAACACTCACCAGGCAGTGTGTGTGTCTAACATTCGCCAGGCAGTGTGTGTGTCTAACACTCGCCAGGCAGTGTGTGTGTCTAACACTCGCCAGGCAGTGTGTGTGTCCACCACTCGCCAGGCAGTGTGTGTGTCTAACACTCGCCAGGCAGTGTGTGTGTCTAACACTCGCCAGGCAGTGTGTGTGTCTAACACTCGCCAGGCAGTGTGTGTGTCTAACACTCGCCAGGCAGTTTGTGTGTCTGTGTCTAACACTCGCCAGGCAGTGTGTGTGTCTAACACTCGCCAGGCAGTGTGTGTGTCTAACACTCGCCAGGCAGTGTGTGTGTCTAACACTCGCCAGGCAGTGTGTGTGTCTAACACTCGCCAGGCAGTGTGTGTGTCTAACACTCGCCAGGCAGTGTGTGTGTCTAACACTCGCCAGGCAGTGTGTGTGTCTAACACTCACCAGGCAGTGTGTGTGTGTCTAACACTCGCCAGGCAGTGTGTGTGTGTCTAATGCTCACCAGGAAGTTTGTGTGTCTAACACTCGCCAGGCAGTGTGTGTGTGTCTAACACTCACCAGGCAGTGTGTGTGTCTAACACTCACCAGGCAGTGTGTGTGTCTAACACTCACCAGGAAGTTTGTGTGTCTAACACTCGCCAGGCAGTGTGTGTGTGTCTAACACTCACCAGGCAGTGTGTGTGTCTTACACTCGCCAGGCAGTGTGTGTGTCTAACACTCGCCAGGCAGTGTGTGTGTGTCTAACACTCACCAGGCAGTGTGTGTGTCTAACACTCGCCAGGCAGTGTGTGTGTGTCTAACACTCACCAGGCAGTGTGTGTGTCTAACACTCACCAGGCAGTGTGTGTGTCTAACACTCGCCAGGCAGTGTGTGTGTCTAACACTCGCCAGGCAGTGTGTGTGTCTAACACTCACCAGGCAGTGTGGGTCTGTCTAACACTCGCCAGACAGTGTGTGTGCGCAAACATTCGCCAGGCAGTGTGTGTGTGTCTAACACTGGCCAGGCAGTGTGTGTGTCTAACACTCACCAGGCAGTGTGTGTGTCTAACACTCGCCAGGCAGTGTGTGTGTCTAACACTCACCAGGCAGTGTGTGTGTCTAACACTCACCAAGCAGTGTGTGTGTCTAACACTCGCCAGGCAGTGTGTGTGTCTAACACTCGCCAGGCAGTGTGTGTGTCTAACACTCGCCAGGCAGTGTGTGTGTCTAACACTCACCAGGCAGTGTGTGTGTGTCTAACACTCACCAGGCAGTGTGTGTGTGTCTAACACTCGCCAGGCAGTGTGTGTGTGTCTAATGCTCACCAGGAAGTTTGTGTGTCTAACACTCGCCAGGCAGTGTGTGTGTGTCTAACACTCACCAGGCAGTGTGTGTGTCTAACACTCACCAGGCAGTGTGTGTGTCTAACACTCACCAGGCAGTGTGTGTGTCTAACACTCACCAGGAAGTTTGTGTGTCTAACACTCGCCAGGCAGTGTGTGTGTGTCTAACACTCACCAGGCAGTGTGTGTGTCTAACACTCACCAGGCAGTGTGTGTGTCTAACACTCGCCAGGCAGTGTGTGTGTCTAACACTCACCAGGCAGTGAGTGTGTGTCTAACACTCACCAGGCAGTGTGTGTGTCTAACACTCACCAGGCAGTGTGTGTGTCTAACACTCGCCAGGCAGTGTGTGTGTGTCTAACACTCACCAGGCAGTGTGTGTGTCTAACACTCACCAGGCAGTGTGTGTGTCTAACACTCGCCAGGCAGTGTGTGTGTCTAACACTCGCCAGGCAGTGTGTGTGTCTAACACTCGCCAGGCAGTGTGTGTGTCTAACACTCGCCAGGCAGTGTGTGTGTCTAACACTCGCCAGGCAGTGTGTGTGTCTAACACTCGCCAGGCAGTGTGTGTGTCTAACACTCGCCAGGCAGTGTGTGTGTCTAACACTCGCCAGGCAGTTTGTGTGTCTGTGTCTAACACTCGCCAGGCAGCGTGTGTGTCTAACACTCGCCAGGCAGTTTGTGTGTCTAACACTCGCCAGGCAGTGTGTGTGTCTAACACTCGCCAGGCAGTTTGTGTGTCTAACACTCGCCAGGCAGTGTGTGTGTCTAACACTCGCCAGGCAGTTTGTGTGTCTAACACTCGCCAGGCAGTGTGTGTGTCTAACACTCGCCAGGCAGTTTGTGTGTCTAACACTCGCCAGGCAGTGTGTGTGTCTAACACTCGCCAGGCAGTGTGTGTGTCTAACACTCGCCAGGCAGTGTGTGTGTCTAACACTCGCCAGGCAGTTTGTGTGTCTAACACTCGCCAGGCAGTGTGTGTGACTAACACTCACCAGGCAGTGTGGGTCTGTCTAACACTCGCCAGACAGTGTGTGTGTGCAAACATTCGCCAGGCAGTGTGTGTGTGTCTAACACTGGCCAGGCAGTGTGTGTGTCTAACACTCACCAGGCAGTGTGTGTGTCTAACACTCGCCAGGCAGTGTGTGTGTCTAACACTCACCAGGCAGTGTGTGTGTCTAACACTCACCAGGCAGTGTGTGTGTCTAACACTCGCCAGGCAGTGTGTGTGTCTAACACTCGCCAGGCAATGTGTGTGTCTAACACTCGCCAGGCAGTGTGTGTGTCTAACGCTCACCAGGCAGTGTGTGTGTCTAACACTCGCCAGGCAGTTTGTGTGTCTAACACTCGCCAGGCAGTGTGTGTGTGTCTAACACTCGCCAGGCAGTGTGTGTGTCTAACACTCACCAGGCAGTGTGTGTGTGTCTAACACTCACCAGGCAGTGTGTGTGTGTCTAACACTCGCCAGGCAGTGTGTGTGTGTCTAATGCTCACCAGGAAGTTTGTGTGTCTAACACTCGCCAGGCAGTGTGTGTGTGTCTAACACTCACCAGGCAGTGTGTGTGTCTAACACTCACCAGGCAGTGTGTGTGTCTAACACTCACCAGGAAGTTTGTGTGTCTAACACTCGCCAGGCAGTGTGTGTGTGTCTAACACTCACCAGGCAGTGTGTGTGTCTAACACTCACCAGGCAGTGTGTGTGTCTAACACTCGCCAGGCAGTGTGTGTGTCTAACACTCACCAGGCAGTGTGTGTGTGTCTAACACTCACCAGGCAGTGTGTGTGTCTAACACTCGCCAGGCAGTGTGTGTGTCTAACATTCACCAGGCAGTGTGTGTGTGTCTAACACTCACCAGGCAGTGTGTGTGTCTAACATTCGCCAGGCAGTGTGTGTGTCTAACACTCGCCAGGCAGTGTGTGTGTCTAACACTCGCCAGGCAGTGTGTGTGTCTAACACTCGCCAGGCAGTGTGTGTGTCTAACACTCGCCAGGCAGTGTGTGTGTCTAACACTCGCCAGGCAGTGTGTGTGTCTAACACTCGCCAGGCAGTGTGTGTGTCTAACACTCGCCAGGCAGTGTGTGTGTCTAACACTCGCCAGGCAGTTTGTGTGTCTAACACTCGCCAGGCAGTGTGTGTGTCTAACACTCGCCAGGCAGTGTGTGTGTCTAACACTCGCCAGGCAGTGTGTGTGTCTAACACTCGCCAGGCAGTGTGTGTGTCTAACACTCAGCAGGCAGTGTGTGTGTCTAACACTCGCCAGGCAGTTTGTGTGTCTAACACTCGCCAGGCAGTGTGTGTGTGTCTAACACTCACCAGGCAGTGTGTGTGTCTAACATTCGCCAGGCAGTGTGTGTGTCTAACACTCGCCAGGCAGTGTGTGTGTCTAACACTCGCCAGGCAGTGTGTGTGTCT